>NC_142604.1:48851144-49154265 GCF_041222555.1 Hakea prostrata | reverse complement strand
TGGCGTGTTGTGTTCCACTAGACTTGCATACATGGCAGCTAGAATCCAACTTTTGCTAGAATGATGTTCCACCATAGATATTTATTTTGGATTCGTGAATTATTTTGAGAAGAATAATTCGATGAATTAATTTATTAGAGCGGTAAAAAACGTGTACAAATTTAAATTTGGATTTCGATTTTAAAATTACTCGTTTTACTATAAGGAGTTTATTTATTTATTTATTTTTAGTATGAGTTTTACTAATATGAAGTTGGGTACAAAAAAGTAGATGTTTAAGTTAAGCAAAATATACATATATTATGCATTTTTTTTTTCATACAAAAAAAAAAAAAATCTTCTCCTTATCGTATAACATGAGTTTTTTTTTTTTAAATCATTTTATCATTTAAAAGTTTTTAATGTTCTTCAATCATTTGTAAGGCTACTTCTTCTTTTATAATTTTTTTTTATCAAATAATTCAGCCATGATCTTTAATATTTATAATATCTAGAAGTATAATATAAAAGCTTGAAATATGTGTGAACTTTTTATCCATCTAATCATTCATCTATAAAAGCACATCATGGCATTTTACTGTATATGACGTCCATTATTCATAAAATGTATATATAAAAAAGAAGATTACAATAAGAATTCACACCCTTCGCCCAAAAGAAAAAAAAAAAGAAAACCTTATGAATGTTATAAATAATATTTATTTATGGATGTCTATTACCCCAAAAGAGATTGTACTTCCAATTGAAGATCTCAACTACCTCAGGATACAATCTTAGTGATTCACACTCTCATATTATTGAAGATCACAGTCATCTCATTACACAATATTGATAGTCAATATTTCCATTCTATGCATCTTCTATCTTTGGCGACAATCTATCTTTCCATATCAAAGATTATCTTATTGTATATGAGAATCATATATTGTATTTCTTTGTAGACTCTGATATTACTATATCAGAGAAGATGTTAGTTCCATTATAAATATGTAATGATTAATTCAATAGAAAGGCTGAATTCATCTTGTCTTTCTTCTTTATATTCAATATATCTTTTTTATTTTATAACACGTTATCAGCATGATTCCGCTCGAAGTAATTGTGAACAACTCCGCTCGAATTATTGCGTTTTGAGAAGAAAAACAGTAGACTATGTATCATTATGTTTTGAGCAAATTGCACAGGCACCCCAAAATGGAGGCTTTAAAGCATTGACACCCCACTTTATGTTTGAAAAACACAGACACCCAATTAATTAAACATGGTAGTCCATTCTGTTATTGAAACCATTAGTCCAATGTTTATTTTTCTTAAATTCCAAAATTGCCCTTACCAAAAACTGAAAGGAAAAAAGGACCAAATTTATTCTCTCTCCCCACACGACTCTATGGGTTCACCTCACCACCTCCGTCTCTGGCTCCGGCAACACCAACGAACGCCACCACCACCATTATTGCCTCATTAATCAAACCCTTAGAGCGAGATCAGCAGTAGAAAATCAACTCAAAAGCCAAATTGTCTCTTTCTGTGTCCTCGCATCATCCGTGGGTTATTCAAGTAGCAGGTACAGCCTCGACCAACTTAGTGAAATAGAATTGAGTGGTAACAAGACCTCTCTTCCTGATTCGCCATCCAACCTTGTTCAGTGCCCTCTCAATATCTGCCTCTGCGTGAAGGTAAGCTCGAGTGGCTTTGGAAGGTCCAGGAAATAGCTCTCCTACCCTTTTCAACAGATCATAACAGAATGTGTCTTAGGAGCAAAGCTGAGTAACAAACGTTTCTCTGCCAGCGATGCCAAATGCCCTATCATTCCGTCCGCCTTGCTCTGCGGGTAATGTATCAACACGTCCAAACACACAACCGTGTCGTATTTCCCTTCTAAGCTCTCCAAATCGCTCACCTCAAACTTGGGCATTTTCGCCTTGCCATCATTCTCCTCTTGAAGAAGCTCTTCTCTTGCCTGCCATTGTTTTTTGTTAATTACATAAAAGAATTGAGACAATTCGCAGGGAGTTGGAGCTACATAAAAGTACTTAAAATTGTTAACAGTACAAACCTGTTTCTCAGCCTCGGTGACCATGGCGGCAGAGATATCACTGGCGTAGACAGTGGCCCCTTGCTTGGCAAGAGGAATGGAGAGGCAACCAGTGCCACAGCCGGAGTCGCAGACAGTGACGCCTTCCAGGGGGCGCTCGTCTGCGAGCATCTTTAGGACATTCTCGACGGTCTTGGAGTGGCCAAATTGGATGTCAAGTTGGACTTTGTTAACTTCGTCGGTCTCTCCGTAGATTTTCCTCCAGGGCTAGAAGCCGGAATTGTTGAAGTACTCCTTCACCACCTCCTTGTCGCCTCCTCCCGCCTCTTCAGCCTAGAGCTGCCTATGCTTCTCAGGGTCGGCGAACAAAAGCACAGTGGCCGCAGCGGCGATCGAACCACCATCCAAGAAGGCCAACATTATGCCATCCAAGGCAGCTCCGACAGACGACACATCGGTAGCATTCGACAGTGGTGGAACTGGAAGGGCTTTTGGGGGCGTTATAGTTCTTCTTCTCGTCCTGATTTTGAATTCATACTGAGCATTTAACTTTGAAGACATCCAAGTTGCTTGAGGAGGGTCTAATTGAGAAACTGGTGGAGTTGCAGAAATCAAAAATGGGTGGTGATTTGATAGAGGTGGGTCGATTCAAGGAGAACGAGAACGAGAACAATGGGGTCTGTAATGGAGGTAATGAACTAGAATCCAAAGGGAAGAGAGAGAGAGCAAAGAAATGAGATTTATGGAAACCCATCCATTTGCAAGCTGTGTTGCCAGATTTGCAGTGCAGTTAGATGTTGGAGAACGATTGAGAAAGAGTGAAAGGAGGGCTTTCAAGCTGGAGATATTGAAGAGAGTAAGGGAAGCCGTTTGATTAATGAGGCAATAATGGTGGTGGTTCCGGAGCCGGAGCCGAAGGTGGAGAGGTGAACCGGCAGAGTCGTGTGAGGAGAGAATAAATTTGGTCCTTTTTTTCTAGTTTTTGATAAGGGCATTTTTGGAATTTTAAAAAAATAAACAGTGGACTAATGGTTTCAATAACAGAATGGACTACCATGTTTAATTAATTGGGTGTCTGTGTTTTTCAAACATAAAGTGGGGTGTCAATGCTTTAAAGCCTCCATTTTGGGGTGCCTGTGTAATTTGCTCTTATGTTTTCAATTCCAAACTGAAAAGAATGATCGACCTCCTCGCACATTTTTGTAAACTATGGAGTTTATCTTATCCGTCTTGAAATGTAAGTGCATTATGATAAAAAGGTATGCGTTTTATTGAATCTAAGAATCAAACAAATAATAAGATATTAGATTGCCTTAACAATTGTGGTTTGTTATTAACAATTGATTTTATTTATTGTATATAGTGGTTGCTAGCTTTGCACCACAAATATTGTTAAATGCACTTGAAAGATTTGAAACTGTAAATGAATACAGTTCTGCAGATGCACTTGAAGTTGCAAGATTTAAAACT
Organism: Hakea prostrata; assembly: GCF_041222555.1. Classification (NCBI taxonomy): domain Eukaryota; kingdom Viridiplantae; phylum Streptophyta; class Magnoliopsida; order Proteales; family Proteaceae; genus Hakea; species Hakea prostrata. Next base: position 49,150,760 of record NC_142604.1, on the reverse strand, counting down.
ATAAATGAGTACAGTGTTGCAAATGTACTTGGAGTTGCAAGATTTGAAACTGTAAATGAGTACAGTTTTGCAAATGCACTTGAAATTGTAAGATTTGAAACTGTAAATGAATACAGTTTCTGAGATGCACTTGAAGTTGCAAGATTTGAAACTGTAAATAAATACAGTTCTGCGGTTTTTGAAATTAATTCTTCTATTGAAATTATGTGGAGAAATATTATTGATGAAAATATGACAGCAAATTTTCAAACTTCAGATTTGTTGTTACCATAGAACAAAATTCCATCGAAACTTGCGAAATTTCCACCGAAATTTTCCATTTTGAAAAATGCGAAACGAAACTCATGAGTGTCACATCCTCCCAGCCGGTATCCTAACTGGCATACCCGAGAGTGTGATCCACAGCCCCGAAGATCAAGTATCGAGGAAATCATCCTCCCACATGTGCGATAACATAATCATGAACAAAAATAAATCAAGGTTTAATATTATAAACAAGGTTCAAAACAAGAAATGAACAATCAGAATAATCAGAGTGCGGAAAGATACCAGATATCCAATGATATCAAAAAGGAGTGAAGTGAGGCGGAAACTCACTTTACCAAAATAGCGGAACGTAGTATAAAAATCAAAAGGGATTACAACTGAAACAAATGTACTAATACGCCGCGAGGGCGGACTTTCGATTGTCGCGTTGGTAGCATCAATGTTGCGGAGAAGGCTATGACCTGCCATCCGTCTCGGCCGTAGAAGCGTACTGGTAAAGCTCGCCATAGAAGAATTTGTATCCAGAGCTGGAGTTGTTCTGCGGTATGCACCAAAGTGCGCTGCAACCAGAAATTTCTTATTTTTTATTTCTGAACTGAAAAAAGAAAAAAAAAGAAAACAACAAATCGAAGAACATTAGATCGAAGTGGGAGAGAGATGGGATGAGGCGATGAGAGAGATTGAAGGAAAAACAGCATATCGAAGCCAAAAGCTCCAGATCTGGTTGGCAAGCAGAGAAGGAGAGAAAAGAAGAGAGGTGAGCTGATGAGGTGAGCAGAAGAAAAGAGAAAAGAAGAGAGGTGAGCTGATGAGGTGAGCAGAAAAGGGGAAGGTCGAAGCGAAAACACCAGATCTGGTGTTCCGCTCGGAGGAGTAAAGAAGAGGAGGAAGATGAGCAAATGAGGGGTGAGAGGAAGGAGGTCAACAGAGGAGGGAGGAGAGGAGGCAGAGAGACTACAGAGGCGAGTGCCTCCGCCTCAAACAATGGCAGGTGGAAGGGCGCTCAGATCTGGAGTTCCGCCTCAGCCGCGCACGATCTGGAGTTCCCCACTGCATAGGTTATATGATGCTTGTGCCTACATTCTTTCATTTTATTTATTTATTTAATACTTTTCTTTATTAATGGAAGTTCCTTGGGTGCTGCTATCTCGATTATGTATTTTCAAAAGTATATTAATTGTGCAGCACTAAAGTCGAGCTCGAATCTGGACATCCAGTGTCATCTATCGGATCTGAAAAAACAAGGTGGGTGGAGATGGTTGAGCTGTTAAAACCATTGAAGTTGGACGCACAAGCAGAAGAGTAAGCACCACTGTTGGGAAATACAAGCCAGTCGTTCAACTGGAGTTCCGGTAATTGATCGCCCTTGAGGATTGTGTCTACACCATCCAATGTGTGACCAAAAATTGTCGACGTGCAGGTCTTCTCCCCTTTGCATGTTGGGTTGGATCGGTTTGATGACCAAGCCAGCGGCTCGGCTGTTACGGGCTCATTGTAAATTACTCCCCTAAAGGATCCATAGATCCCATCGTTGATCCAATACTCCCTACGCTTGCCACGTACACGTGTACCAATGATTTGAGCCACGAGAGTGAATGCAGTGGCCGCGAAGAATCGGCCAGGTTCAGAGATAATAGTTAGACCAGATTCACCAGGAAAGTAGTCGCACAGAGCTTCCGTGATGGTTGTCACAATCTCATTGAAGAGGGAACCTACCATGAAGCCTCCGCCAACATCGAGGATGCGAAAACGGGGCATGCCCAATGACGTTGCAGTATCGAAAGCTGCCTTGGAGGCGGCTATGGCGTTTCGGTATGTGCTTGAGTGCAGAGCACAGCTACCTACGTGAAATGAGACACCAATCACGGCCAACCGAGCAGCATGGCAAGCTTGGAGGAGAGGTTTTACCTCTTCTGCCAATGCACCATACTTGGAACCCATTGGGTAGATGGCATCGCTATCGTCGGATGCCTTAATCCGTAGCAACAGTTCACAGGTTGGGTGGCATCTTTGTATCTTGTCAATTTCATCCAACGAGTCGAAGGTGGTGAGGTTAACGCCAACACTGGCTGCATACCTGATGTGGGACTCGGCCTTGCATGGGTTGGCGTAGACAATGCGACTAGGAGAGATGCCTAGTTCTAGCACCATGTCAATCTCTGCAGGGCTTGCACAGTCAAAGCCTGCCCCTAGTGCTGCAAGTGCGCCAAGCAGTGCTTGGTGCGGATTACACTTGACCGCATAGAAAGGGCGGATATTGGGGAGGGAATGACTCCATTTGTCCATAAGGCTTACCAATACTCCTAGGTCGAGCACATAGAAAGGGTCTTGCTCTTCTTTCTTGGAGATGATGGACTGTATGAAGTCTGTTACACCATTCCTTGTTGATAGCCTAGTCACCGTCTTCCCTTTTAACCCAGAAGCTCCTAAAAGTACTGGCAGGACAGATGTGTGGGTTGAACCCATACCCATGGCTAAAAGAGAGACAGCTAGAGAATATCGATCGAATTGTGGTTTAGAGGATGTTGAATCTTATAAATATATATATATACGCAGCTAGCACAGAGAGAAGCAAGGATGCAAGGGATAACACTATCTTCATATGCTCGACTCCACCAACATTCTGATTTCTAACACAGAAACAGAAAGCAACGTGCACGTGAAAGAATTGCGAGGGTGACGGAGCTGCATCCCTCCACCGACATTCTATCTCGGATTTTAGTTGGAAGAGTCGGTAAGCTGTCCTTTTTTTCTTGAATAAGAGTGAACTGTTCGTTTGGCGATTGTATGTGTCCTCCATCATGAACACTATAAATGTTTACGTACTGACCAAACCATTTATGAAAAGCAGAAAGGGCGCCACCTAAAGCATATTATTACAAGAAGAAAAAGTTATAATCACACTGCATGTTGATAGAAAGAATGGTCCCATTTTGGAAATGCACCAAGCCAGAACAGAATATAATAACGCAGATCCCATTGTTCCCTGTACATTTTTTGATATTATTATGATTTATGAGAAATTTATGTTGATATTGACTCAAAAAATCAGTATGAATAGTTGTGTTTGTATACTTAATTTATAGAAGACATCAAAAGATTCAAGTTTGGAAGGGAGAGTCCGGGTCTTTGGCTCCAAAAACAATGTCCACCAGATTTTAAAGTTCCCAACAAACACATCCAAGGAGATAAAGACAGTTAAGTGACCTGGATCTCACTTTCACATGAGCACCTCGAACTTGGATATTCTCTACTACAACTTTACCAATTTTGCTTCAGTGCTGCGCATTCAATTGGATGATGTGGCTTAGTCTTAGCTGTTCGCAGTTCAGTGCTGCGCATTTAATGCTCAGTACTGAAGCAACATCCCAACTTTACAATCACACTCACATAGACAGGTTGGATGGAAAGAATCTAAGACTTCAGTACCTGTTACATGATAAAAATAAATGACTTACCCACTTTAATTCTGAAATTGATTGGATAGACAAAACCAAAAGATATGATTGTTTAATGGTATGGTCATGGCATATTTTCTAGGGACCAATGAATTACCCATCCTGGCTCCATTTCCATCTAACCATCCAATATCTTTTAGTTCATAAGATTCGAGTTTAATATATAAATTCTACCCCAAAAAAAAAAAAAAAAGTTTAATATCTAAATACCTTCTTCACCCATAAGCACCAAATAGGCATACAAAAACCTAATCAAACCAAATCAGGAAGGAACGACAAGAAGCAAAGGGAAGAGGATTAAACTAGGGCTTGACTTTGAGATTAATGAGCCACAGACTAGAAATTGATGTTTAAATGTGAAGACAATGGAAGAGGATTGAGCAACACATGTGAAACAAGAAGCCCTTTCTTCCCTCTTTAGCAACTCGTCACGAGACATGAAGAAACCCTTTCTTTGCCCTCTTTTTAGGTAGTCCAACATGCATTGATTGTATAGACATGTATTAGTTCTTATCTTTGTGTATCTATTTGATACTTGTCGATACAAGGAACACCGTCAATAGGTTTCTTTAAACTAATGTAATATTTGTTAGAGTTTTTTACTGGTGGCTCCCTTAAATTGGAGGTGAAATTAAAGGCACCTCCCTTAAGTGCCAAATTACTGGTGGCTCACCTTTTTATTATTGGTGGTTCACACTTAACAAACTCACCTAGATTCATCAAATGACTAGAATGCCCTTATGCAAAATGTGATATGATAAAATTACTCCCTAATTATCCCTTGACTGATAGTGATATCTTGTAATTACTGATCATGCATGATTTATTATTTATTATGATTCATGAATGATAATTATTGTGCTATACTTTAATATTTGACGTGAGATGATGTTTGGTGTGACTTTGACTTGGGAAATACCTAGATTGGTATCCTTATCCTTGAAATCAAGGACTATGGTCTGGACTATTGTCCTTGGTGCTTATTGCACTTTCCCTAGTTGTTGTTCATGACTAGGAAGTCTTGATGCATGGTTAGGTTACCCATTACATGCTACTACCCTTTCGGCATTTAATTATTGAAGCCGAGTGATTGGATCTTGTGGGTGCCAAACAGAGGTAACGAGTCCGTGAGGAGACACAAACCCACTATTATCATGCAATGATAGGGTTGCATATATTAAGGGTTGGGTTCATAGGTGTCCAAAAGACGGTTTGGGTGGTGTGAGGAGATATGAGAGGCATTCGCCCTAGCATATGTTGATGACGATAGGGTTAAGGAATGTTGTCCAACAAAGGTAGTTAGTTTATGAGAATTAGCACTCCTAGGTGGAGAAAGATACTGGACGAACAGAGCACTGGGCATTAGGAAATGTATCTTGACTATATGTAGTGTGATCTTGTATGACCTTGCACTATGTTTTAGACTTTTCAACATGCACTAGTACTCAGACCAATGGTTGTGATGAAAGAGTGTGGACCTATATTGTGGCCATGGTGGATGACGTGGAGCATACCCTTTACCCGGGATCCCAATAGAGGCAGTTATTCCTTGAGGGATCAGAGTGACGAGACCTACCCACAGGAGGGTTAGTGTATATCTAACTGTATGTTTGCCTAGATAGAGACTTGCATAGTTAGATTCATTGGATGTATACATAGCATGTCATTACATCATTTTCCCCCCTTATATTTATTTGATCATGGTATGTGTATGATTGTTGCCTTACTAAGTTCGTTAGAACTCATTCCTTGTAGGTTTCTCATTTTTCTTTAGATTACTTTGTAGGTCATGAGGAAACCTTTCTCCAAGAGAGTTTGACGCCGATGGAATCAAGCTATGAACCCTCAGGGGAATACTTTGAGGCGCACAAAGACTCTTGCTCCTGTTGGGGCTGATCCTATGGAGTCCAACCCTCCTGAGACTCAAGAGGTTACTTATGAGAGCATAGTGGCCCTGGTTGGGATTATGTTTACGTTTGTTTGCCAATTTAGGCAGGTCGTTAGACTTTTCAAATGGTTTAGGATAAAAGAATTGTAAACAATAATGAGACCATTTTGATTTTGCTTCCACTCGCATATTCATATTTCAAATACTCTTGGTATTCAATTTTGGGATTTTGAACCTTTATATTATTATTAATTGATGAATTATCTATTTTATTTCTTTTGGTTATGGAATTGTATGTCTTATTTATTAATCATAGTGTAACCTAATCTTGTGACTGTGGATCACACCCATGGGTTATCGGGCAGGTCTAATATCATTGAATGGAGTGTGACAATGTGAGACCCAAATATTTAAGGGCACCCATTGTATGTTAGTATTGTGACGGATCATCATAGAGTTTATGGTCTACTAAGGTTGCATTGTTGATGGAGGTAGGTTCCACTGATTTGGCCTCATGCATGTTTGCCTTTCGTAAAAGATCTGTGGAATATTTTGACTGACATAGTTGTAAACCTTGGTTTGATCAGCTAACTTCCACCCCCCAAAAAATAGCTTAATTCATTGACATCTTTGATGGCAAATTCCTTGCCAACATTTGTAATCACAGGGTGAAGCTCAGAAGAACTAGTTCTACTGAGGACAATGGCTTCCACATTTAGTAGAAGATAGACAGTGTGATGTGCTGAATGAGGAAAATATAGTGTCGTGTCAGATGAGAAATGTGAGAATTCTAAGGTGAGGAAATAAGTATTAAGACGATGAGATCAAGCTCTAGGGGCTTGTTTTTAACCATATAATGCTTTCTTGAGGAGGCACACATAGTTGGGTTTCCCCGGATCAACAAAACCCTATGGTTGAACCATATAAACCTTTTCAATTAACTCTCCATCTAGAAAAGCTTTTTGAACATCCAATTGGCAAAGAGTCCATCCTAGTGCAACTCCTAAAGAGAAAATCAATCGGATGGTGGTAGGTTTCGCAACTGCACTGAAAGTGTCAAGGTAATCAATTCCTTCACACTAGTGGAACCCCTTGGTGACCAGACGAACCTTATAATGTGAAACCGATCCTACATTGTGTCATTTGATACTGTGTACCCATTTATAGCCAACCAAATTCATGTGCGGTTGATGGGGAACAAGACTCTATGTACCATTGCATAAGACATTGCATAAGAGAGAATTAAATTATTCAATCATATCAATCCTCCATTTTGGGTTTTTATTGGCATTAGTATATGAAGTTGGTTCAGTTTTAGGATTGGCTTCAGGAGACGTAGCTAGAAGGTTCAATTTTTAAATGGGTTTGAGGTGACCTATTTTTGATCGGGGTAAGCACATGCTAGGGTTTGGTCTAAGTGGGTTGGGAAGATGGAGGTGGTGGAGGTTCTATGGTTTTGGTTGGGTGTGTTTGGGGGGGGGGGGAGATTGGGTTGTTGGGTGGTAGTAGGAGGGTTGGTTTTGGAATTTTTGGGTAGGTGTTATTGAGGGGAAATATCAGGTGATCTAGATTGAGAGGAATTTGGGTTTTGAAATTTGCATTTGAATAGGGAAATAGATTATCAGCTGCAACTATGGTCGGAGTTGACTTGGGAGTGTTAGGGAGTTTAGGGTGGTTTAGAGGTGAAGTTGCAAAAAGGAACTTGGCTTCATCGAAGTTAACATGCCTAGAAATGTAGGATCAACCAAGGGTAAGATCATAGCATACATACCCCTTGGCTGAGTTGCTATACCCTAGGAAAATACATTGCTTGAAGCGACATTAGCACTATTTATTTATTTATTTTGAAGGTCATAGCCAAGGAAAGTATGCACATCCAAAAATTTTAAGGAATGTTTGATCTAGATCCCTCTGGAATAATACCTGAAGTAAAGGTTTATTTCCAAGCACCAGTGTGGGCATCCGATTGATTAAGAATGCAACCATTTCAAAAGTTGTAGGCCAGTAAATTAGGGGGACTGAAGCTCTAGCCATTGGGGACAATCCAATTTTTACTATATGTCTATGCTTCTTTTCTGCTCTCCCATTCAGTTCAGAAGTGTGTGGAGTGAATTATGTGACTCATTTATCGCCGCTTCTACATCTGCTATGATCTATCTTCCCCACTTTCTATATACTCTTAATGCTCATGAGTATTGATGCGATATACATTTCTCTTTGAAAAAATGGTCAAAATATTCATATTCCTTGCACCATTAGATTGAAAAGTTTCATATTGGAACTAAATACTTTGTCAACATAATAATAAAATTTTCTGAAAATAAAAAATGCATATGAACGACATACAAGTGGAAAAAGCCAATATCAATATACTGTAATCATTCAAGAAGGAAATACACTAATTGTAACTTTGTGTAGATGGTGATTGGGAGAGGCCCCAAATGTCAGAGCGCACCAACTAGAATGGAAAAGCAACTTTACATTAAAGGTAACTTATGTGATTTTCCCATCTAGCATGTGACACAAAAAATTGGTGGCAAAGATGAATGCAAAGTAGGCTAGAACTACGAAGGGGAGAGTCCATAGTTCTCTTTGATGAATGCTTTGTAGGGCTTCTTGAGACACACGGTTGCTGAGATGAATAGAGGGAGAGGTGGATGATGGACTGAAGTGATGGAGGCCAGCTTTAATTGATCCTTGAAGAAGAACAGTCCCCATTTCCAGATGCTTCACAAAGCAAGAATGTAGGTGAAATTCCATATAAACATTATCGTCAGGCGTAAATTTACTTGCAAAGAGCAAATTTTTAGTAATTGAAGGAACATGAAGAACTTTTGATAAAGTAAAAATCTGTGATGGGGTTGGAAAAGCACTCCCAATATCTTGTATATTCAAACTTGCTCCATTGCCAAGATGACGTTGGCTAATAGCATGATAAGGCCCAACAATATCCATGTGTGTTACATTGGATGTCACCTGATGGGTGGCTCTTGAGTCAAGGTACCATGAGGTACAAAATGAAGTCGCAAGTGTCACACAAGAAAGTTTCTGATGTTCGTTTCATATTTGACGAGCAATAGTGGGAGTTGGTAGGAGAGGGGGGAGATTGCCTGCATGGGGACCTCAGTTGGAATAACCTTGAGCCTATCCTCTACCATAGACGTTTGAACGGCCACGGTTAGGTAAGAGGGTTGGGCTGTAGATCTGGTGGTTAAATGAACTTTCTGAGGAAGGTAAGTCAAGGTGCTAGTGCATTTGATCTTTGAATATTTTTTGAATTCACCAATACCCCTATGAAGTCATCTAGAGGGAGGGGATCAAGATAAGAAGTAATACACGAGACAAAAGACTCATATTCGGTGCCTAGGCCATGAGGCATGGTGAGAATGATATCAACATCAAATACGGGTTATGCAGCAATGGCGAGATTACCAATAGTACATTAGACTTTCTGAATATTTCGGCCATAGAAAAGTGGCCTTATCGAATTTGTAGTAACTGATACTTTCATTGCATAATTTAGACCTGAGATTGGGAGGCATAGGTGTGCTCAGGAGAACTGCATGCAGCATGGGATGTAGAGAGATCAACAATGTGGGAGAGGGCACTTTTAGAGAGAGAGAGAGAGAGAGAGAGAGAGAGAGAGGAGATGATGCAGGATAAAATCATCTGGTCTTGCTTGCTCCATTGATAATATGCGGTACTTGGGTTGTTGTGGTTGAGGGAGAAGTGATGATCATAGGTGGAGGTGGATTGGTTCATCAACATATCCATAAGGTTCAAGGGCATGTAGTAATGGATGAAATTGAGATTTCTAGAGGAGATAGTTACTATGATAAAGCTTCATAGATTGGAGGGAGACAATGTTGATAGGAGAAATTAGAGGAAAGGCTATGTCAATGGAGGTGCCCGAGGAAGTAGGCAAGTTCATGGTGGTGGGAAGGAGAAGTCCTAAGTATCGTGGACTGTGGTCGAAGGCTTAAAAACTGATACCAAGTTAGAATTTGTTTGAGAGAGAATTCTTCCGCACCTCAAAATGAATGGAAGGTCGTACTTATAATATTGAATTTTATACAGTTTACCTACTTTTTTTTTTTGGGGGGGGGGGAGGTGGTAAAAGTGAAACTCCAGTCTTCCCATTTTGGCGTCTTACATTACAATTTACCCACCCAAAATCTTCGTTCCTCTTTTGTTCCCTACGATTTGGGGTAAAAGAAGTCTGCATTTGATTTACATGGCTACAACTGTGGATTTTGCTTCAGGTGGATTATCAATGGATGGCCTAAATGGTCATCATCAACTAGGTTGGAAGAATTTAACACCACCATGGCTCATGTTGTTCATAGTGAATCGGAAGTTGTATCTACATGTTGGGTAATTGTATTACAAATTCTAAAGATACAATAATGGAATTGCAATACAATTGAAAATTAAAGATCCTTCATTAAGCGGAGAACTTAATGTTGCAGTCACATCTTGGGTGCTACCTTTAAGGTAATTGATACGCCCTACTACCTAGGGTTTTTCACACAATTACCTCCAAGATCAACTTCCAACTAGAAGATGAGATAACTCTTCTAGTCCCTTCAAGGAGCCAAAAGCTACAACACAACACTAAAACAAACTCAAAAAAAAAGAAAAGAAAACAACCAATAACGTAAGTGTGAGGAGTGTATATATTACATACAATATGCAAGGAAGTGGTTGAGTTTATACAAGCCCAAACCACAACTTACACTCTTTGAGATTCTCAAGGCAATGAATTGACATTGAATCATAATGACTCACCTCCCTCACAAAGGAGAGAATCAATTTTCTACTAATGGAGTGGACTTGTCCCTTTTCTACTAATGGGAATAAATCACTTTAACCTAACCTCCCCACTAAATGAAGAATTTATTCTCATATTCACCTCTTTTGCATGAACTGGATTTAATCCATTCAATAGTCTTAACCCCAATCATGATAATGGTCATGAAGATGCAATAAGAATTTAAGGTCAATGGTTTGAATTTGAGTAAATTCCACCCTACAAGTAAGCCCACCTATACCATGATCAATGCCTTTCAGATTCTCATATCAATTGCAATTGATATTCATAACCACCTCACACCCTATGATCAATGTCTTGAAGAGCTTTATAATCAAGGTCATGAAGGGCCTCCTTTACTCATGGGTGCCTCATTACCACCCATAACTCATGAGTTTCACACACTAGCAAAACAATTAAAATAAAGAAATTCCAAAACTAATTTTGAAACTTTATAAAAAATAGATTTTAATAAAAATCTACTGCATCAGCTCCTTCTCCGTCTTCATCAAAGTAGCCAAATTAAGTTGCAGAAACCTTAACTCATTCGAACATTGAAATCCACCCAAATCTTTTGAAAAAAATTAGGGGTATGTTTTTAATCTTTTACAGGTTTTCAGGTGACGGATGGATGATTGTTCACAACTCTGATAATTTCCTCGTCTACAATTGGTGTACCAAATGATGACAGGGTTTGTGGGCTTTCATTGCTTCTGTGGTGTACCAAAAGATTATTGAATCTTTTTTTCAAGTTTTTCCTTCACGCTGTAGGGACAGATGGATAAATTCCTAAGAAGAAATATCCACTTGGGTTTGTGTCATTTAGTTTTTCTGCTTTGTGAAGGGGTTAGTTGGGTTTATTGGGCAAATACGCAGATTGGGTTTGATTTGTGGATAAGTGACAATCTCTGTGTGTCAACGAACATTTTCCCTGTATTTTTGCAATTGCTTTTGTCTTCGTAGTCCAGAACTCATCCTATTTTCCCATAAAGAACAAAAGACTTGCAATGTTTGAAAAATTTTAGGATGCTTTCATGAGTTTGTATTGTTACTTGATGATGTTTTCATGAATTTGTGATACCACTTGAGGAGGAAGAAATGAAGAAGGGAAAACGAAAGATGGAAGAGGAAAGGATGTCAAACTATGGCAAAGTCGTCCGGGTTGAAATTTTTATTAGTTGGACTCTAGGTAATGGAACAGGAAAAACGAACGGAGAGATAAGTTGATTATATGGAGGGAGGAATTGTTGAAATTGGTGGTTTCCGGCAGAGAGAGAGAGAGAGAGAGAGAGAGAGAGAGAGGATGATTATATGGAGGGAGAGAGAGATAGATTTTTGGCAGGGGAATGGTGGGTGGCAAGTGGTTTTCGGCAGGCAAAGTGAGAGAGAGAGAGAGAGAGAGAGAGAGAGAGAGAGAGAGAGAGGGAGATTTTTGGGAGGTGAATGGTGGGTGGCAAGTGGTTTTCGGCAGGTAAAGTGTAGAAAGGAGATGGGTGAAAGGGATTTGGTCACGCCATTACCCTAATGACATTGTAGTCATTTCAATTTCAAATTTTGAATTACTTAAATGTGGGTATCTTGTAACTTTGAAATGGATAAATTGTAATTTGGGGCACTAAAGTGAAGAGACTAGAGTGCCACCCCCACTAAAGTGGGTAACAGTCAAAAACTCTATAATATTTGAAACTATAATATTTGAATCGTTACAACACTTTGGCCATAATTCAAATTCTTCTTGATTGGTTGACCGTAGGATTGATTAATTAGGTAGATTTGGATTTGAATTTGAATTATTTGGAGGGTTATCCTTTACATCTAGCATCATCTCCGTACTATTATTTAAAAAACTTCGAAAAAGCACTTTATATGAAAAGAGAGGCTGAATTAATGACGGATGACATTTCGCGGCTAGAATTCAGTTAGATAGTGTAGTTACTCTTGCTCAAGTATGTTTTTACTCCAAACTTATGCTTTTATTATCATTATTATTCTTTAATACTAATCCAAGATTTAGACTTCCTAAATTTCATTGGGACTAACCAGAAATTTATTTTGGATTCGTGAATTATTTTGAGGAGAATAATTCGATGAATTAATTTATTAGAGCAGTCAAAAACGTGTACAAACTAAAATTCGGATTTGGATTTTTCGGTTTTAAAATTATTCTCTTTACTAATAAGTCAGATGTTTAAGTTAAGCAAAATATACATATCATATGTATACAACAAAAAAAAAATATTCACCTTATTGTATAACATGAGTTTATTTATTTACTTATTTTTATCATGTAAAGGTTTTTAATGTTCTTTAGTCGATCATCTGTAACGCTACTTGTTCTTTTATCAGAAAAAATTTTGTCAAATAATTCAGCCATGATCTTTAATATTTATAATATCTTGAAGTAATATAAAAGTTTGAAATATGAGTGATTTTTTTATCCATCTGATACGGGAAAAATATCGTTGAACCAGGGTCCGCCTTGGTTCAACCCTCAACCTCAGCCGGGGACGAACCGACTGATTTAGACTCGAGGGAACCAGGTTCAGAGATGGTGTGTTCAGGAAGAAACCTAACAATATTAGTTAGCATGCACGAGTTCGAGATTCTCGGGACTAATAACTGGTCAAAGTGACGATTATCAACACTCGCAGAACGGGCATTCGTGCTAGCTTGGATAACAGCCATGACTGTAACATCAATATCGTGCAATCAAGAGGGAAGTTATCCATTACTCCACTAACGGGTCTAACCGTCTTGTTATTCCCAGTATTAATTCATGATCGCAGGTGGTGATTAACCTAAGAGATATTACCAATTAAAGCAAGAAGAAAGACACAAAAATGATGACGGAGTTCGGCTCTTGCAAGCCTACGTCTCCGGGACTTCCAGAGTCCAATCTCACAATGGGAAACAGTATGGAATATACTTACAAATCAAAGGGAAAACAAAGCATAAACAGGTAACCAAATTGAACCATATGCGATGCCTTCAAGAACTCTTTCTCTGATCAAGATCGCAAGCCATCGAAGAAGAACCGAAACAGAGAAGACAGGGTGTGTATTCAACGGGAACCGAAGCAAGTCTCCATGAGAACCTTCGTATTCACTCTCCTTCACTAAAGATGCCTTCGATTGCAGTGACGACCAATCCTTCTTCAAGATATCAACATAACAGAGGAGAACTTGAAACCTTCGAGCGAAACCCTCGAGCAAGAACCCCCAAAATTCCCCAAAACTGATTTCGTGTGTTGAGTTTTGATCCTTAACCCAGCTGAACCAAACCTAAGGTATGTATACAAATAGCTTGAACAAAAAAAAAAAAAAAAAAAAAACGGTTCACAACATGACTCACCCAGACCCGGTTCTACAGATTACCCAACACGTCTAGATCTGACAGTCACCAGAAGAAGGCACGTACGAGTTCAACGAATGTGATTTAAAGGTAAACTCTATAGAAGACATCACCAACGTACGGAGAAGGTATCTGAATCATATTCTCAAGTATCGTATTCTTATTTTAGCTTTGCATCTAGTCAGAGCCTTTGTGATCAGTTCATCAACTGACTTAGCCATCGGAGGTGGACTCCCGACTCCAACGTTCGGGCCACATCTGATGATTGTTTTGCAGTCATTCTCACGTGATCTAAGGGCTGAGCAGATTTTGGACGCATCACCATCTAACTCCATCATCAATCCATAAAAGCACATCATGGCATTTGAGTGTACATGATATCCATCATTCATAAAAAATAAAATTAAAATAAATAAAAGTAAGCGATGAGCTTGGAAAATTAATTAAATATATGAGAATAATTTGGATATAATTCTATTTAAATGAATAATTCACGAATTCTTTGTGCCTGTTTGGTTACATGAGTTTGGAGATTTCAAATATCTAGAGATTTCAAATCTATGGAGTTATAATTTATAAAATTAGATGTTTGGTTGTAGAATGAAATCTGTGGATTCATCCTAAAAAACTATTTGATTGACGTGATTTTTGTGAATGTGCAAATGTATAGATTTTTTGAAATCTCTGGATTTCACCCCTTACCCATAAATGTACAGATTCACGTTTTTATTGTAAAATTGTGAATCTCTAGATTTCATCAATCTAGAGATTTTTACAACCAAACGGGTATAATTCTCAGATTCATGAATCCAGAGATTTGAAACTGGATTCATGTAACCAAACAGGCCCTTAATTAACTCTAAGAATTTGATAATTATAATAACTCTATTTTTTTCAATTCGGACTCAAACAGAATTATTGATGTTATTCAAAAAAAATTCAATTAAGAAGAAGAATTCACGAATAATTTTGAAGAATTAAACTACATTATTTTATTTTATTTATTTGTTTTTTACTTCCATTAATTATTCTGTGGACACCCAGTGTCATCAATCGGATCTGAAAAAACAAGGTGGGTGGAGATGGTTGAGACATCAAAGCCATTGAAGTTGGACGCACAAGCAGAAGAGTAAGCACCCCTGTTGGGAAATACAAGCCAGTCGTTCAACTGGAGCTCAGGTAATTGGTCGCCCTTGAGGATTGTGTCTGCACCATCACACGTCTGACCAAAAATTGTGGACGTGTAGGTCTTCTTCCCTTTGCATTTTGGGTTGGATCGGTTTGATGACCAAGCCAGCGGCTCGGCTGTTACGATCTCTTTCTCAGTTACTTCCCTAAAGGATCCATAGATCCCATCGTTGATCCAGTACTCCCTACACGTATTCCGTACACGTGTCCCGATAATTTGAGCCACGAGAGTGACTGCAGTCGCCGCGAAGAATCGGCCAGGTTCAGAGATAATAGTTAGACCAGATTCACCGGGAAAGTAGTCGCACAAAGCTTCTGTGATGGTTGTGGCAATCTCATTGAAGAGGGAACCTACCATGAAGCCTCCGCCAATATCGAGGATGCGAAAACGGGGCATGCCCAATGACGTTGCAGTATCGAAAGCTGCCTTGGAAGCGGCTATGGCGTCTCTGTATGTGCGTGAGTGCAAAGCACAGCTGCCTACGTGAAATGAGACACCAATCACGGCCAACCGAGCAGCATGGCAAGCTTGGAGGAGAGGTTTTACCTCTTCTGCCAATGCACCGTACTTGGAACCCATTGGGTAGAGGGCACCGCTATCGTCGGATGCCTTAATACGTAGCAACAGTTCACAGGTTGGGTGGCATCTTTGTATCTTGTCAATTTCATCCAACGAGTCGAAGGTGGTGAGGTTAACACCAACACTGGCTGCGTACCTGATATGGGACTCGGCCTTGCATGGGTTGGCATAGACAATGCGACTAGGAGAGATGCCTAGCTCTAGCACCATTTCGATCTCTGCCGGGCTTGCACAGTCAAAGCCTGCCCCAAGTGCTGCAAGTGCGCCAAGCAGTGCTGGGTGCGGATTACACTTGACTGCATAGAAAGGGCGGATATTGGGGAGGGAATGAGTCCATGTGTCCATAAGGCTTACCAATACTCCTAGGTCGAGCACATAGAAAGGGTTTTGCTCTTCTTTCTTGGAGATGATGGACTGTATGACGTCAGTTACACCATTCCTTGTTGATAGACTAGTCACCGTCTTCCCTTTTAACCCAGAAGCTCCTAAAACTGGCAGGACAGATGCGTAGGTTGAACCCATACCCATGGCTAAGAAAGAGAGAGATATAGAGATAGAGAGAGTTGAATTGTGGTCTAGAGGATGTTGAATCCTACCAATATTTTTACCCAGCATAGAAAGCAAGATGCACGCTATCGAGTTAGGAGATAAATATAACACTATTCTCATGATACAATAGTTTTTGATAGGGTGAAGTTGTCAAAAATATTGATAAAATATACTTTTTAATGATCTAAGGAAGGTCAGGATACAATAGTTTTATGTATAGCACCATACTCTAGTCATTGAAAACGCATAAAATAACATGGAAATCATTGTTCAGGAAAAAAATTAGTTAATCATGTGACATTGTATTAAAAAGTCTAAAGAAAATTTATCCAATAACTAATTCAGCATGTGACATTATTGGGAAAAATTACTTAAAAAAGACGTTGCAATTTGCGCATAGAAAAAAAATGTTTGCAATCTATACGGAAATTAATAATTATATGGGCTAAAGATGGGCAGTAATGGCCCATAGCCACCTTCTACTTATCTTCTTTTTCATAAAGAGAGAGATATGTAATTGTCGTGTGAATAATTATGTTACATATACAAATAGAATGCACATCCTTTACAATTCATCACAAAGTAACAAACAAAAAGAGAAAGCTCCTTTTGGAAATGCACCAAGAAAGAATAGAATATGATAAAGCAGATTTCATTGTTCCCCGTACATTTTTTAATGTTATGATGATTTATGAGAATTTTATGTTGATATTGACTAAACAAATCACTAAGAATAGTTGTGCTTGTATACTTACCATATAGAAGACCACCAAAGATTCAATTTTGGAATGGACGGTCCAAGTCTTTGGGTTTGGCTTAAAAAACAATGTCAACAGTACTGGAATTTAAAGTTCCCAAGAAACACGTCCAAGGAGACAAAGAGAGGTGATTTGGATATGACATTATGACATGAACACTTAAAACTTGGATTCTCTATGAACACTTAGAACTTGGATTCTCTATATCCAACCTGTTCATAGTCATATACCTACACTCACATGAGTGTAAGACCAAGTGAAAAAGATCTAGACTCGACCACCTGTTAGCCATGAGTAAAAGACTAGCCCTAGCCTCTTAATTTCAAAATTGATAGGAGAACAAATCAGAAGAATATGGCCTGGCCGAACTCTAATGGGTCTCATTAGATTCCAAATCATCCTCCCTAGTTGCCACATCAGCCCCCATTGAGCTCCTTCTTAAGCACTTTCCTTCATTGGCTGAATTTCTAATTACCTTCTCAGCTTCGGGTCCCACCAATGAACATCCCAAAGAAAGGTTTCCAATTTGATAAGAACTCTTACCCGCCGCAAGAACTTTTGAAATTCAAATGAATTGGCCGAACCACAAACTTCATTTTTATCTGGTCCCACTAGTGAATTCCCCAAAGGAAATTCACCAATTGATTTAGAATTCTCAGCTCATCTAAGGATTTTTTAAATTCAAAAATGTTGGCCAAACCACTAACCTCAAATTCATCTTCAGGGCCCACATGAGAACTCCCCAAATGAAGGTTACCAGTGTGAGTAGAACTCTTACCAGCATCAAGGGCTTTTTGAAATTCACATGTATTTGCCAAACCACAAACTTCATTTTTATCTGCGGGTCCCACTATTGGACTCTCTATAGAAAAGTTACCAATTGATTTAGAACTCCTAGCCGCATCTAAGAATTTTTTAAATTCAAAATTGTTGGCTGAACCACTAGCCCCTAATTCATCATTGATAACTCCTTAAATCAAATTAGGGTTCCAAGTAGTTTAGAACTCTTTCCCACATCTAGGATTTTTTGAATTTCAAAAGGGTCGTTGTCTTGAGTAGGAGAGAAAACTGATTCGAGGAAGAATCCTTACCCAAATCCAAAACCTCATTAACATATAACTTTGGATTTAAAGAGGAATTATCTAAATTCCCATTGGCTGACGTAGAATCCACCAAACCTGCCTCCACTAAAGGGGGGGTGTTTCTCCCCCCCCCCCTTTTGCTTTTAGGGGGGGGGTTTTTTTCATCTTCGTGTGGGGTTGGGTGGTCTTTTTTGCGGAGGATTAAAGGGGTTTTGGCCTAGCCTCTCATTGCATTGAAAGTATCTATGAATGGCATCCTCATAAATCACCTTTTGAAGAAAACTGAAAACACATGTGGAACCAGGTTCAAGGCATTCTATTTGAACCTTAGGCACTACTCTGCTTCCAATTCTAATTCCACCAGAATTCTAGCGTAATGTCCCACAGAACCTAGACGAGTACGACGATCTAAAGAAACCGGACGACCTACCGTCTTGGCAATAGAGAGTAATACCTTGGCGTGCCAGTATTCAGTATTCAAGAGGAAGATCGTCTTGGCAATAGAGAGTAATACCTTGGCGTGCCAGTATTCAGTATTCAAGAGGAAGATCAGGGAAGCGAATCCAAACCAGTTTGGCAGAAGGTTGGGGAGCATGAATGTTAAAATCCGGTCGTCGCCAACGTTGGAAACAAATAAGTTGATTGCCAGTATTCCAGACACCTCATCTCCAAACTTCTGTCAAATCCTCTTCACATCTAAATTGAAAAATCACAAAACTCTTCCCCAAAGAATGTAAAAAAACTCATTGATTCAGTTTCCAAGATTTTGATGGCAGATCACATAGAGCATCCATTGTCGTCTAACGAAAGTTTACCCTCCCAATCAAGGAGAAAAGAAATTGAGTACGCTGCAGCTTGTACTCAGTTTGAGGAATAACAATATGCCGATAAGATCCTGCCTGCATAGGAGATAGGAGGGAATCGATCTCAGGCATAATCGAAGTCCCTACCACCCCTGCAAAAGATCTACCACCACCCACCATTTGAATGAAGCCATTACCAGCCTTTTCCGAAGGTTGTAAACGCAGAAACACTGATGCCTTAGTCGCACCATCTTTCTCTAGAGCTTCTTTCTCCAGAGTTCTCTCTCCTCCATCTCCTCTCATCACTAATTCAAAATATTATATCCAAAAAGTATTCACTTTACTAATAAGGAATTTATTTATTAACTTATTTTTAGTATGAGTTTTACTAATATGAAGTTGGGTACAAAAAAGTCAGATGTTTAAGTTAAGCAAAATATACTTATATTATGCATTTTTTTTTTCCATACAACAAAAAATATCTTCTCCTTATTCTGTAACATGACTTTATTTTTTATTTTATCATGTAAAGGTTTTTAATGTTCTTCAATCATTTGTAAGGCTACTTGTTCTTTTATCAAAAAAACTTTTATGAAATAATTCAGCCATGATCTTTAATATTTATAATATCTAGAAGTAATATAAAAGTTTGAAATATGTGTGATTTTTTTTTCCATCTAATTCCATCATTAATCCAAAAAAGCACATCATGGCATTTGAGTGTTCATGATATCCATTATTCATACAAAAATAAAATAAAATGAATAAAAGTAAACGATGAGCTTTGAAAATTAGTTAAATATAAGAGAATAATTTGGATATAATTCTGTTTGGCTGAATATAATTCATGAACTTTGTTTTAATTAACTCTAAGAATTTGATAATTTAAGAACATTTTTTTTCAATTCAGACTCAAACAAAATTATTGATATTATTCAAAAAATCCAATTAAGAAGAATAATTCACGAATAATTTTGAAGAATTAAAAAATAGTGGTACTTGTTAGGGATAACGGATGCAAAACGATGAATAGAGAAGAACACAAGAAAAATACAAGAGAAATTTAACTGTTTCAACAAAACCCTGTTTATGTCCACCAGAGAGAAAAAAAAGTTCCATTATTTCAAAAAACCTTGCACCACCTCACACCTACAAAGTGTTACCATTTGCTTCCCTTGCCCTTCTAGGTTATCCTTCAAGACTATTTATAGGGAAACTTAAAACTCTAATTCCAATATAATCACAATTTTAACCCAGTACTAGTAGCTGACCTAAACCCTGATTCAATTACAAATGCAAGTAAAACTATAATTAAATGGACTCACAAAATACAAGACACCCAAATCCAACAATACTAACCCCAATTCTATGGTGCTCGAACATTCTTTTATTTTGTTTATTATTTTTTCCTTCCCTTAATTATTCTTTGGACACTCAGTGTCATCGATCGGATCTATAAAAACAAGGTGGGTGGAGATGGTTGAGCCGTTAAAGCCATTGAAGGTGGACGCACAGGCAGAAGAGTAAGCACCCCTGTTGGGAAATACAAGCCAGTCGTTCAACCGGAGCTCAGGTAATTGGTCGCCCTTGAGGATTGTGTCTGCACCATCACATGTCTGACCAAAAATTGTGGACGTGTAGGTCTTCTCCCCTTTGCATGTTGGGTTGGATCGGTTTGATGACCAAGCCAGCGGCTCGGCTGTTACAGGCTCATTGTGAATTACTCTCCTAAAGGATCCATAGATCCCATCGTTGATCCAGTACTCCCTACGCTTGCCACGTACACGTGTACCAATGATTGGAGCCACGAGAGTAAATGCAGTGGCCGCGAAGAATCGGCCAGGTTCAGAGATAATAGTTAGACCAGATTCACCAGGAAAGTAGTCGCACAAAGCTTCCGTGATGGTAGTCGCTGTTGATACGGAATCTCGCTCGTCCTTCCCTGTCACGAACCTGCAAGATACGAGCTCGACCTTGGGGGGTCGAGGTACGTCTCCGACGAACAAGTCAGTACCAATAATAAGATCTCAACTACTCAATGGAGAACTCAAGTAATTGATCACACAAGTATGAATACCGCCTCATAGTGTTTTACGGGTGTTTATATAGAGTATGTGATGGAGTTATATTCAATATGACTCTAATGAGAGTTGCCATAGGAGAGTAACTCTTTGGGAGAGTTCTTTAACCTAACTGGAACTCCTCTGTGGTTGTTGGTCGGTAGGACTCTACCCTTGTGAGGTTTCTTATCTGTTAGGTGGATCTGTTTATCACTCGGTCGGTCCTACCATGAATCGCTTGGTCGAACTCTACTAGTATCGACCTGGTCGGATGTGCAACTGCTGGTTCGGGGAGATATAAATGACCATTTTAGTCATTAACATAGCCCCCGTCCCTTGTGGTCGGACTTTGTGCTCGGTTAAGGAGTATTTTTTCAATTTAAAGGATGCATGGTCGAACCGATTAACACACTCTTTATCGAAATCTGTAACGTCCACTCATGAGTAACCATCATTTTTGCGCGGGCGAGCACGTTTTTCAAAAGTGTGCGTGTTTTGACACGTGTCATTGCTGTCACGTCGTTTATGCTCGAGGATGTGAGAGCTTTGATCTCCTACCGTCCACGTGATGTCTTGTCGCTCGTTGGATGGGGATATTTGGATGGTTTAATCCTCATCGTTCTTTTAAGGGATTCGAAGGCCTTTGGATTGGAATCTTTTCCAATATATAAGGTGATTGTCGTCTCTTCCTCATTTCTTCCTCTGTGTTTTGCAAATTTTCCCTCTTGCAAGTTTTTTGAAAACGGAGTCTTCCTCTTGCGATTGTTTGAAAACGGTCTGTTTGTCCCCCGTGGAAGAGTTTACAACTTTCGTTTCTTCTTCTTTTCTTCGGAGCTTCAAGCGAGTAAGTCTTCGCATCTCTTTTTTCTTTTTTCTTTTCGTTGATAGTAGTTGTAATGGATAATTTATCATAGGTTATTTTGCCTATGTAAATTGAACAATTGTCAATGGTATTTTCCTCTTTTTGTACCAAGTATACTTGTTCGGTATGATACCATTCTTGGCATATTTTCCTCCTTTGTAAAGTTTACTTGGTCATGGAATACCCTTGTTCGATATATATGTGCTCGTTCTTGTCATGCACTTGTATCATTCCAAGCCATCTGTTCGGTATAGTGGTTTGTTCGGTCATGGACTAAATAGGTGTTCGTCAACAAATGTTCGTCCATAACCCCTACCTCCCGGGCATGATAACTTGGTATGTCTTTTGAAGTATTCGTGCCTAAGGAATGTTAGGTCTTTATTGCCTATTGAGTGTAGGTCTTTTTCGCCTAGTAATATCTTAGGTCTTTTGTGCCTTAAGATTCGTAGGGCCTTCCTAGGAATCTCGGGTCTTTTTGCCTAGGTTTTTTTTTTCTGAGATTTTCGGTCTTTTCTTTGCTCGAGATTTTCGGTCTTTTTCTGCTGAGATTTTCGGTCTTTTTCTCTGAGATTTTGGTCTTTTTCTCTGAGATTTTCGGTCTTTTTCTGAGATTTTCGGGTCTTTTTCTGCTGAGATTTTGGTCTTTTTTATGAGATTTTGGTCTTTTTCTGCTGAGATTTTGTCTTTTTCGCTGAGATTTTCGGTCTTTTTTTTTGCTGAGATTTTCGGTCTTTTTCGCTGAGATTTTGGTCTTTTTCGAGCATCTTGTTGAAGTTGAGTAGTAATTTGTACGAATGTCTTTATTTATATATAAAAACTAATCTGACTTCTTGGGATTATGAATCTCCATGTTGTCTACACACTTTAAATAGCAAACTGGAATAACGCTCAAATTTGTCATGTTCACAACTTTCTCGGATGCTATTCTTATTGATAGTATTTCTGAGATTGTTTGAATTCAATGATCGGGGATTCGTGTTCGTCTCGGATCTTGTAAATGATATGCTCCGGGGCGACTTGTCGTATACTATGTATGGTCCTTCCCAATTTGGGGATAACTTCCCTTGATTGGTTGGATCTGGCAGCTGTTGGGAGCACCAGTTCACCGGGCAAGTATTGTTCATTTCGAACCTTGGCATTATAATATGTCGCTATCCTTTGTTGATATTCTTCAAGTCGGAATTGGGCTTTGTCCCTTACTTCGTCAATCGGATCCAGTTGGTTCACATTCCTTCGATGTTTGCCTCTTCTTCGAATTCTATTTCTCAAGTGATCCAATTTGGATTTCTCTGGGACTCTAGCCTCTGCTCCATATGCTAGTCGGAATGGGGATTCTCCGGTGGTCGTCCTGGGAGTTGTTCGGTACGACCACAGTACACTAGGTAGTTCATCTACCCATCTCCCTTTGAGCTGGTCAAGCCTCTTCTTGAACCCGTCGAGCATGGTTCTATTAGTAACCTCACCTGGCCGTTCTTTGGGGGTAAGCTACTGAAGAAAATCTATGATCGATCCCTTTTCTTTGCGGAATGTTGAGAATGCTGCATTCTCGAATTGCTTTCCATGGTCGGTTACTAATATTTTTGGAACTCCATATCTGTACGATATGTTATGTTTGACAAAACGTTTCATTTGCTCGGTACTGATAGTTGCAAAGGGTTCAGCTTCTACCCACTTTGTAAAGTAGTCTACTGCCACTACTAAGTATTCTCTTCCTCCCGATGCTTTAGGTAACTTCCCTACCGGTCTATTCCCCACCTTGCAAAGGTATTGGGGATAGAGTTGATGTTAAAGGAACTGCAGGGGTTGGGAGATCTTTGCGTGTGCTGGCACTTGTCACACTTCTTCGAGTCTTTGGCATCTTCTTCTAGGTCGGCCAATAGAATCCTTGGCGTATAATTGTATTAAAGAGTGTTCGGGATCCTACGTGAGATCCCCAGGTCCCTTCGTGAACTTCTCTTAAAACATTTGTAGCTTCTAATGGTCCCAAGCATCTTAGAAGTGGTCAGGTGAAGGATCTTTTGTATAATAGTCCGTCCCGATCGTGAACTGGATGCTCTTTGCCTTTTGCCCGAGCAATTTTTTGGTCTTCTGGGAGTTGATCGTTGTCAAGATAATGTATGATCGGCTCCATCCACCCCGCTCGGTTGAAATTTGCATGTGGTCGACCTTGTTTATGCTAGGGCTATCAAGCTCTTCAGGTAGATCACTGGTGCTTGGACATCCATTCCTTCCGTAGCCAAGCGAGATAATGAATCAGCTCGGTCGTTTTCAACCCTTGGTACTTGAGTTATTTCTAGCTCTTTAAAGTCTTGTTTGTAATTGTTGACCAGGTTCGGTATTTCTCCATCGTTCTTTCTTTGGCTCCATAACTCCCTTCACCGATTTACAATCAGTGTGAATCACTTTTGATTTCTAGATGTTGAATGCTTAGAGCTTTGGCCATCCCGAGTCCTGCTAACATGACTTCATATTCAGCCTCATTGTTGGATGCTTTAAACTTGAGCGAAGGGCATATTTTATTTCAAATCCCCCGGACTTTTCATTAATGGCCTGCTCCACTTCCTTGCGAGTTGCTCGATCCGTCCACGACGAGTCCATCTTTTGATCGATTCTACCCCTTGCTCGTCCTCCTCTTGACTTGTTTCTTGTTTTTCAACAATGAAGTCTGCCAGGGATTGAGCTTTGATGCTTGGTCGGGGTTTGAATTCTATTTGATGTTCGCTCAATTCCATTGCCCATGTCACCATCCTTCCGGCCAGGTCTGGTCGGTGAAGGATCTTTTTGAGTGGTAAATTAGTCATCACTGTAATGGGATGAGATTGGAAATATGGACGGAGTTTTCGGCCACTATAACCGGTGCTGGGGCTTGTTTGTCCACTTCGGGTAGCGAGTCTCGGCATCATTCGGGACATGGCCGACATAGTAGACATGTTGTTATATGTTACCCTCTTCTTGCACGAGCTGCACTAACCGCCATCGACGGCGGCTAAATATAGTTGTAGCTCCTTCTTCTGCTGGTCGGCATAATGAGCAAGGGTGGTCGGGATAGTTTGTCTTTTAGGTCTTCAAATGCTCCCTGACATTCATCATTCCAGATGTTTCCTTTCTAACCTGCTACCTGCTTTAAAATTTTGAAGAATGGCAGGCATTTCTCCCCTGATCTAGAAATAAATCTATTCGATCTTGCCACCCGACCGTTAGGCATTGGACTTCTCTGATGGTTCGGGTGCTTTCATATCCAAATTGCCTTGATTTTCTCGATTGGTTTCGATTCCTCTTTGGGATACCATGAACCCGAGGAATTTTCCAAGATACCCAGCACTTTTCGGTTGAGCTTCATCTTGTATTTTTGGAGTACTTTGAATACTTCGCGGTCGGTTAGATGATCTTCTTTTGAGATGCTTTTCACCGCATGTCGTCCACATATCCTCCATATTTCACCAATTTGATGTTTGAAGATTTTATTTACCGCTCTTTGGTATGTTGCTCCCGCATTTTTTAGACCGAAGGCATTACTTTATAGTAATAGCTGTCCCTATCGGCCATGAATGTTGTATGCTTTTCATCCTCGGGGTGCATGGATCTGATTGTATCCCAATATGCATCTATAAAAATGAGCATTTCATGTCCTGCTGTTGCATCTATGAAAGATCGATTCTTGGAAGTGAATAGTTGTCCTTCGGGCAAGCTTTGTTGAGATCTGTGTAATCAGTACACATCTGCCACTTCCCGTTTTCTTTTTGGACCATTACCACATTAGCTAGCCATTACGGGTGGTCTGTGCGTTTTATGAAGCCAGACTGTCTTAGCTTTTGCACTTCAGTTCGAATGGCTTCATGTTTTTCAATGGCGAAATTTCTTCCTTTCTGAACAATCGGAATTGCCTGTGGATCAATACAGAGTTTATGCTCAGCTACCTCCCTGTCGATCCCTGGCATGTCTTCAGCCGACCAGGCGAAAACATCAGAATTTTTGTTTAGAAACTCAGTGAGCTCTGTTTTGAAATCTGCTTCTTGCTCGGAACCGATCATGGTACCTTGCTCCTTCTGGTCGGGATAGAAGTGGATTTTCTCTAGCTTTTCCACTGGTTCAGCTCTTTGCAAGGTTTCTTCATCACGGTCGTCCCTGACTTCAATAGTCATGGTCGAGTTTGTCCTTTTCTTTTTCCGCATGTAGTCGTTGTAACTTTGCCGGCTACATTTCTAGTCGGCTATACATTCTCCAATTCCCTCTGTGGTCGGGAATTTCATCTTCATGTGTAGCAAGGAGACCACTGCTTCGAGTGCGCAGAGGGTTGGTCGTTCTATGATTGCATTGTATGCCGATAAATCTCGTACGACCATAAAATTGGTCTATACGATCCTATCCCGTGGGTGCTTTGCAATCCGTAGCTCTAATCGGATCGTTCCTTCTGCTCGGGTTGATGATCCCGTGAAACCATAAAGCTGGGTTTCGCATGGGAAGAGCATATTTTCCTTCAGCTTCATCTTTTTGAATGCGTCCAAAGATAATATGTCTGCTGATGATCCAGCATCCACTAGGACTCTATGGATCTCAGTTCCTTCCAGGAGAATTTTGACTACCAAGGCATCATCATGAGGGATTATGATGTCCTGTAGATCCTTGGAAGAGAAAATTATTGGCTCAGTAGATATATTTTTATGGGTTTCAGTATTCCCAATATATCGTACTTTTCTTTTTGCTTGTCGATTTGATTCTTCTGTCGGACCACCAAATACAGTATATACTGGAGATCTTTTTCTTTGTTTTTCATCCGCCTAAGGTCGGCGTTTGGCCGGACTTCTTCTTTCTTCCCTGTGGTCCGACCTTTCTCTCTTTGGGGCAGGGTTGTCCTGTGGTCGGCCTTCTTGCTTAGGTTGGATATACTTCTTTAAGTGTCCTCGAGAGATTAAGTTTTCTATCTCCATCTTTAGATTTTTGCAATCGTCCGTCCAATGACCGTGATCCTTGTGATATTCACAATACTTTTGTTTATCACGTTTTCCTGGCGGTGCTCGGATTTTATCCGGCCACTTCAGATGTCCTTGATTTTTGATTTGCATCAAGATTTCGGATATTCTTGTATTCAGTGGTGGGAAATTACTGATCTCTTGCTTTTTTGGGGATTCTGCTCGAGCTTTCTTGGTCGAGCTTATCCCTAACATCCTGGTCGGTGGTGCCCTTTCTTGACTGCTCCTTCTTTCGGCCCTTGGTTCTCTCTTTCGAGATTCTATGGTTTCCGAAATTTCTGCTTGTTTATGACATCTTTCATTCAGTTCCGCATATGTTTTTGGACATTGTGATCCGTCGAACAGTATAAAAGTTGGGCATTTGAAGCTTTTTGGTATTTCTGCCTCAGAGATAGCTTGGATGAAAGGATCCTCTTTTAGAAAAGCATATAGCTCATCTTTCTTTGGATCGTTTAACTTGTTTACCTTCTCGTCTAACTCTTTGATTTGTTTGCTCAAACGCTCTTCCCGCTTGCTCGGTCCGGACTCAACTCTTTTGTTTTTTGGTTTTTTGAGAGGATTGTTGCTGCTTCCTCGATCATTATCTTCGTTGATCAGAGGATCTTTATTTGGAATTTCTTTCTCAGATGCCAGGGACTTCTCGCCTACCTTCTCTTTTAACTTTTGTCCGTTTTCTAGAGATGGTCGAGGAGTTTGATCGGGAATGACTAGGTGGTTATTCTTGCTTCCCTCAAATACTTTTTGAGTATTTTTAGGGTCTGCATTCGGGGCAATTATATGACCCAAGGCCATCCTGACTAGCCCCATACCAATTTGGTGAAGTTTGATAGGACTGCCATTTTTGTACTTCAACATCGCTGCAGATACGTCGATGCTGCTTGGTTGGAGCCTTCGCTGGGATTTTGTTCTTTAGAACCCACTCCCTGCGATCTGTGAGTGAGTGAAGAGGTCGTACAAACCTTAACTCTTCTTCGGCCAAGCCAGGCGTGAAGAGTCCAGAAGCAACGCCACCGTATTAGAAAAGGTTGGATCTGGCGGAGCTTTTATTTTCGCGTCTCCTCACCCGCAGCGTCCCGCGAAATATCACGACCTCTGGCAGCAACCTGATATCAATGCCTCTTGTATCTCAGGCGCATACTATGGAGACGTCGAGGGCGGTTTTTACGGAAACCAGCGACAGCGGGACCGGTGCTAAATTGAGGATTGCAACGGGACTGCCATGATGCATAAATTTTTCAACGCCATGAAATTTGAAACAATGCAAGAAATCTCAGCGTCACTATCTGCAAAACACTCCAGTGACTTGCCGGCTTGTCGTCTTCTTTCTCGTTCTCGGTGGGAGACTGATATCGGTGCGCGGATGCGTTCATGGCCGGTGGATTCAGATGGTGACGTACGTGAGAGAACATTCGCTGCTGGCAACATTGGCGCACACCCAACGAGCTGAATCGCTCTTCACGTCGCTTGAGACGCTGGGCCAGCTTTGCTGCTGTGTGTACCGTCGTTGCCATTGAAGCCTTTCTCCGCCGATCCCGCGGTGTCATGGTTGCCTTCATCCACACGTTACCGCACTCCTTCAGATATTTATTTTCTTTTTTGGATGCAGCCGCTTTCCCTGACCTCGCTCATGGTTGCTTTTCAATAACGAGGGTTGAGATTTATTGGCTTTCAACATCTGTGAAGGCCATTAGGCGATGTAAACAAGTGGAGGATGTACCCCTTTTCTCGAGGAGCGCTCCCAGATGAATCGCTGGCGCAGCAAGAGAAAAATAGTTAAGACTTAAGAGCGCCTGTGTTTTGGAACCGAGGGATATGATGGCTGGAGTCGGCCAAGGCTGAACAACCAACATCGTCTCTTTTGGGACCTAAACAACAGCCTTCTCGTCTTCTCCGGAGTTGAAGCAGCGAACCGAGAGGCTTCTCCAAGGAGTTGAGCCGACCGGAGGGGGGAAGAACCAAAGGCACTCCCGATTATGAATTTGACCATGATCGGGCCATGATCTGCTGAATCTGCCAGGGCGATGATGCTTAACGGTTGTTCCTTCAACTTGGGAAGACATACTTTAACACCTTTCCAGCTCTGAAAGTCTTTCCCTGCGTCTGCGTGAGCTGATCGCCCGGCTACCCTCGCCCTTCCCACTGGCAGCACTGGGTTTGCGTGTATCCCACCCAAGTGCAAGCCGATAGATCGAGGCTTTGGATACTCTGCGTCTGCACGATCGGGATTTGCCCATCTCGGTCATCATTGGGAGAGATAGACCGATTAGGCGATTCTCCCCTTCGTTCCAGCGAGCATGCTTGGGGCTTCTCATACCCCTCCGCCGACAGCGGCCAGCTGCATCGATGGCTGGCTTGTCTTTGCTTGTGTATTGGGTTTTGCTTCGCCAAAGTCTGCAGATCACTTATTGTAGATGCTTCAGCCAAAGACAAAAATAAAGAATCCTTATCATGAATTCACGTTATTGTCAATATGTGACTTGCTTGGCAAAAAGACATAAAGAATGGTTATCATCAATATCAATTAGTAACCATGGTAAATTCACTGTAAATTTGTCATCTCTTTAGGTAATTGTATATAACCAATAGAAAATTCAATGTGACAATGCATTTGATGATGCAATTAACCTTGTTAGTAGTGTAACTTTTGCAAAACCGATGCTTCCCAACATATTGGTCGATTCTCATAAATCTGTGTACGGTTGCCTACAATTTCGATTACTCGATTTAAGAGTATCCAACCCTCAAACTCGACATCAATAATGATTATTTTGATTTAAGAGAAGAGGGGATGTCGACTTTATGGTTAAATTACCTTAAAGGAAATTTGAAGACAATATTACCTCATAAGGGAATTTGATCACCTCATTATTATTCGGGGTTGATTTAGCGTTCCGATCGTTTTCGTGGCTTTTTGATCAAGTTCCCCGACCGCCATTGTTGATCGTCTCGCCCCTTCCCTCACGACCCGCAGTCGGCTCGCCTTGGGGGTCGGGTCCCCGACAAGTCAATACCAATAATAAGATCTCAACTACTCAATGGAGAACTCAAGTAATTGATCACACAAGTTGAATACCCCTCATAGTGTTTTACCCGGGTGTTTATATGAGTATGTGATGGGTTATATTTGGAATATGACTCTAATGAGGTTGCCATGGGGTAACTCTTTGGGAGAGTTCTTTAACCTACTGGAACTCCTCCGTGGTTGTTGGTCGTAGGACTCTACCCTTGGGGTTTCTTATCCGTTGGTGGATGCTATCACTCGTCGGTCCTACCATGAATCGCGGTCGAACTCTACTAGTTCGAACCGTCGGATCGCCTCTGTTCGCCGTATGATGCCATTTTAGTCATTAATAGTCGCAATCTCATTGAAGAGGGAACCTACCATGAAGCCTCCGCCAACATCGAGGATGCGAAAACGGGGCATGCCCAATGACGTTGCAGTATCGAAAGCTGCCTTGGAGGCGGCTATGGCGTCTCGGTATGTGCGTGAGTGCAAAGCACAGCTGCCTACGTGAAATGAGACACCAATCACGGCCAACCGAGCAGCATGGCAAGCTTGGAGGAGAGGTTTTACCTCTTCTGCCAATGCACCGTACTTGGAACCCATTGGGTAAAGGGCACCACTATCGTCGGACGCCTTAATCCGTAGCAACAGTTCACAGGTTGGGTGGCATCTTTGAATCTTGTCAATTTCATCCAACGAGTCGAAGGTGGTGAGGTTAACGCCAACACTAGCTGCGTACCTGATGTTGGGACTCGGCCTTGCATTGGTTAGCGTAGACAATGCGACTAGGAGCGATGCCTAGTTCTAGCACCATTTCAATCTCTGCAGGGCTTGCACAGTCAAAGCCTTCCCCTAGTGCTGCAAGTGCGCCAAGCAGTGCTGGCTGGGGATTACACTTGACCGCATAGAAAGGGCGGATATTGGGGAGGGAATGAGTCCATGTGTCCATAAGGCTTACCAATACTCCTAGGTCGAGCAGATAGAAAGGGTCTTGCTCATCTTTCTTTGAGATGATGGACTGTATGAAGTCTGTTACACCATTCCTTGTTGATAGATTAGTCACCGTCTTCCCTTTTAACCCAGAAGCTCCTAAAACTGGCAGAACAGATGTGGTGGTTGACCCCATACCCATGGCTAAGAGAGAGAGAGAGAGAGAGAGAGTTGAATTTATCTGGTCTAAAGGATGTTGAATCCTATCAATATATATACGCAGCTAGCACAGAGAGCAACGATGCAAGGGATTGAGTTAGATTACACTATCCTTCTTATTCCTTGCTCGACTCCACCAACATTTAGCACCAAAGCAACGTGCACGTGATTCACGTGACAGAATTGCGAGGTTAAAGGAGCTGCACTTGCATCCTCCAACGACATTCTATCTCTGATTTTAGTTGGAACTTGGAATTGGAAGGGTTGGTAATTTGTCCTTTCTTTCTTGGATAAGAGTGACCTGTTTTGTTTGGCGATTGTACGTGTCTTCCATGAACAGAATAAATGTTTACTGACCAAACACCCTCCACTGTTTAGGTATTATTATAAATACATTTCCAAATTCCCTTTACATTGGATGCCTGTGGCTGTGAGAGAGAATGGACTCCTTAAATGCAGTTCTTTTTCTTTGGTAAAAATAAATGCATTCATCTCGGTTGTGAACGACACCACGAGCACCTTCTTAGCTAAGATGTCCGCTATAATTTCGAATTATGGGGAAGGAGTTATGGTAGCAATTAACTACATTCTTGTTCGCAACACAAAACTCATATCATGTACTTCTTTATTTATCAATTAGTTTATTATTATTATTATTTTGTGAAGAATTAGTTAATTATCTTAGATTTTTCTTTTTTGTTTAGTGTACTATGAGTTGTAGTCTTCTCTTAAAAAAAGACTTGGAGTTTCAATCTTTCCCTAAAGATTTTTATGAGTTTTGGAGCCTTCTCTCAAAAGGCTTTGGAAGTCCTACGCCAAGGCAAAAAGTGAATCTTGAATTCACCTAGAGGTCTGATGGAAGCACGATGTTTCTTTTGGGTGTCTGAAACTAAGGTTCAGTCTTTCTTCAGCCCAATTGATTGAAGTTGAATTTTAGTCGAAAAATAAAGAGTAGGAAAACAATTTAAGTTTTTTTAAGTAAATTTGAGTCCAAGGGCTTTATCAGTCTAAATCGAATTTGAATCTTTTACTCATATGGAGAGAAAAAAATTTCAGTTTACGTGATTGGATTCTTCACCTATGTCCACTCTAACAACAAAATCTTTTGTTTTAGAAAATGAGAGAAAAAGTTTAAATTCTTACATTTTCAAAATTTTCCTAAACAGAATTTTATTATTATATTGGACAAGTGTTAAACATTAGAGAAAAAACTTAAATTCTTACATTTTCAAAATTTTTCTAAACATAATTTTATTATTATATTGAACATGGGTTAAACATTAGAGGAAAAAGCTTAAATTCTTATATTTTTAAAATTTTTCTAAATAGAATATTATTATATTGAGCATGTGTTAAACATTCAACCATGCAAATTGAAATTTTTTTCTCCCTTCATGTGGATTGAGGATCAAAACTCATCTAAATCTTGAATTGTGTAGTGATTGTTGTAAATTCAATTTATCAAATTTTAACTATATTATAGGAATGCACTAATATATTTGATGGATTCCAATCCCGACATTTAGGTATGTAATTGTCCTGTGAATAATGAGGTCTCTGTCTTGATAGTTAAATATAAGAGAGAGAGAGAGTTGTCTAGAAAGGAGTGTTCGAACGAGGTTGACTGGTAGAGTGGAATTGTTGGGACGAGGTAGACTGGTAGAGTGGAATTGTAGGGACGAGCTTGATTAGTAAACTATATAAATAAATAGAATTCATATCATTTACAATTCATCACGACGGAACAAACAAGAAAAAGCTCATTTTGGAAATGCACCAAGACAAAACAGAATATGATAAAGCAGATCTCATTGTTCCTCGTACACCTTTTTTAATATTATTATGATTTATGAGAATTTTATGTCGATATTGACTAAACAAATCAGTAAGAATAGTTGCGTTTGTATACTTACCATATAGAAGACAACAAAAGATTCAATTTTGGAATGGAGAGTCCAAGTCTTCAGGTTTGGCTTAAGAAACAAAGTCAAGAGTACCAGATTTTAAATTTCCAAGAAACACGTCCAAGGAGACAAAGAGAGGTGATATGGATATGCCATGAGCACTTAGAACTTGAATCCTCTCTATACAACTGTCCATAGCCATATACCTATACTCACATGACTGTAAGACCAAATGAAAAAGCTCTAAACTCAACCCCCTATTAGCCATGAGTAAAAACTAGCCCTCTTAACTTCAAAATTGATAGGAGAACAAACCAGAAGAATATGGCTGTTTAATTGTATGGTCATGGCATATTCTCAAGAAACCCAGTGAATTATTATTAGGATACCCTAGCCGCCACTTCATCTCAAGCTTATGCAGTTAGGGTTGCTTCCAAGAGTTCCACCGCTATTAGAAGTTCTACAACTAATCAAACACTAGTTACTACATTCAAGGCTTCCAAGAGTTCCACTGCTATTAGAAGTTTTACAACTGCTCAAACACAAGTTACTATATTCAAGAAGAATTCTACAATTGGTACTCACAAGGACAATAGTCAACCGAAAGAAGAGTTTGACACTGTTGGTACAAAACACTGGTCAATATTTTATGTAAACTCACACTGTAACTCAAGAGTCCTAGTACCACTAGAGTCTTAGAACACTGAGAAGAAGGACTCTCTCTCTCTCTCTCTCTCTCTCTCTCTCTCTCTCTCTCTCCCTCTCTCTCTCTCTTTCTCTCTCTCTCCTTCTACACCGTGTCTCTCTTCTTCTTCTCTCTTTGTTCAACTACCTTTTCTAATATGGTATCAAAGCACTAGGTTTTCTTTCCCCTGCTTCGCTTCCTTCCCTCAATAATCTGTTGACCATCAAGCTCACAAACATCAATTACTTACTATGGAGGTTGCAACTTGTTCCTCTCTTGAAGACTTATGACTTATTTTCTCTTGTAGATGGATCCTCCATCTGTCCTCTTGCAACTACAGTCAATGAAGAAGACTCCGTCCCTATATGCAAAACGAATCCTGCCTACAATTCATGGATTAGTCAGGACCAACTTCTCATGTGTTGGCTTGTTGCCTCGCTCATAGAATCTGTTCATGCTCGAATTGTTGGATGTTCTACCGCCAGAGCAGTTCGGCTTCATCTTAAATCTACCTATGCCACACCCTTTACAACAAATATTATGCAACTTCGCCTTCAGTTATAAAACATGAAACGAGGTAATAGTACAATTCATGAATATCTTCTTCGTATTAAGCATACTATCGATCAACTTGCGGCTTCCAATAAGACCGTTTTAGATGATTATATTTGTCTTCATATTCTCAATGAATTGGGCTCTGATTATTCGGCCTTTGTTACTTCTATCACAACTTGTGGCATCCCAGTCACTTTTGCTGAGTTAAAAGGAATGTTACTCACTCAAGAAATTTGTCTTAAGGATGACTTAGCCTATGACTCCTCTCTACCTTTGGCTAATCTGGCTCAAATTGGCAATACTCACAATTATCGTCCTCCGTTTTCAGGTCGATTGCACTACAGAGGCAAAGTTTTTCGTGGACGTTCTTCTAGCTACCATCCTCCACTTCTTACCACTCCAACCTCTACTGGTGGTTTTAAACAACAGCAATCCTCTATCATTACTTGCCAAAAATTTTATCGTCACGGCCATAAAGCTCATGATTGTTAACAACGCTACAATCATGTTATTCAAGGTACAGCCAATGCTCCCCCTTTTATGCATGTCTCCAAACTCTTTGGAGGACCTTATATAGACAACACTTGGTATCCTGACTCTGGGGCTACACATCATATCACCAATGTCCTTGACAATCTTCAATTGGCTCAACCTTACACTAGTTTGGATTAGGTTTTGGTAGGTAACGGTACAGGCTTGCTAGTCATTCACACTGTTGTTTTTTCTCTCCCTATACAACATTCTCTTGTTTTTCTCAATAAAGTTCTTCATGTTCCCTCCATTCAAAAGAACCTTTTATCTGTTTCCAAGTTTACTTGTGACAATAATGTTATCTTTGAGTTTCATCTTGACATGTCTTTTGTGAAGGATCGAGGAACAAGGACCTATCTTCTCTAGGGAACCGTTAGGAATGGGCTTTACCAGATGCCCTTGGGCAACTTTTCTCCCCAAGCTTTCATTGGTGAACGCGCTTCTGTCTGTCAATGGCACTCTAGACTTGGCCACCTGCCTTCGAAATAGTCCATCGTCTTGTTTCTCAATTCAATTTACCTGTTACTTCTAAGAAAACTCAATGTGTGATGCATGTCAAAAAGGAAAGAGTCATAACTCCCATTCTCTTCTTCTCCTTCAGTTTCTAAAGCCCTTTTGGATTTGATTTATTCGGATGTGTGAGGACCCTCTCCTACTGCCTCTATTGATGGTTT
Organism: Hakea prostrata; assembly: GCF_041222555.1. Lineage (NCBI taxonomy): Eukaryota > Viridiplantae > Streptophyta > Magnoliopsida > Proteales > Proteaceae > Hakea > Hakea prostrata. The sequence continues at coordinate 49,115,632 of NC_142604.1, read as the reverse complement.
GCAATACTATGTTATTTTTGTGGATGCCTTTAGTAAATACACTTGGTTGTATCCTATGCATTTGAAATCTGAAGCATATTTATGAAAAGCAGAAAGGGCGTTGCCTGAAGCACATTATTACAAAGCAAACACCCTCCAATGTTTAGGTATACTTTAAATAGATTTCAAATTCCCTTTACATTGGATGCCAGTAGGGATAGAAGGTAGCAGTCTTTCTTTAGTCCAATTAATTCAAGTTGAATTTCAGCTGAAAAAGAAAGAGTAGGAAAACAATTTAATTTTTTCGCTAAAGTGTAGCTGAACGAATGTGCGAATAGGTTAACTGAAGGACTCTAAATATTCATCGTTAGATTCATTAGAATAAATCTAAATCGTCCAATAAAATTCCTATTTTTTCTCCCATTATTTATGGGTTAGTTAAGTTTAACCTAATATCACCGGTTGTCGATTCTCGTTGGCGGTAACATCTCTTTCTTCTTTCTCTGTTCCTTCTCTAATATAGTTCTTCTATAGGTTCAACACAACTGATTTTCTGGAGAGACTTAGAGGGAAAAAGGTTGGATTTTGTGGGAGATTCACTGAACATAAATATGTGGGAACCTCTTGTTTGTATCCTTCAAGATGGAATTAAAAACAAGAAAAGAGTCATGAGATCTCAAGGAAGACAAAAATTTATTTTTCACATCTTCAAGACGACAACAAAAGAACTACTGCAATCAAAGGGTCCAAACTTGATGAATGCACATAAAAGAGTTTTCAGTGAAGCCGATGGAGAGAGAACAGAGAGAGAAATAGAGAAGGATCAGAGGAAGAAGAAAGAAACGTTACTCTAACCACCATTGTTTTCTTCTTTTCTTTTTGAAAATTTAACCGGTGATAGAAGTTTTCTTAACTAACCCATAAATAATGGGAGGAAAAATATAAATTTTATTGAACAATTCAGATTTACTCAACAAATCTGACGGTGGAAATTTAGAGCCATTCAGTTAACATATTCACATGTCTGTTCAGCTACCGCCTTCCCTAATTTTTTTAAGGAAAATTTGAATCCAATGGCTTTATCATTGTAAATCGAGTTCGAATCTTCTACCCACATCGAGAGAATTTTTTTTAATTTACATGATTGGATTCTTCACATTAGTCCACTCTAACAACAAAATCTTTTGTTTTAGAAAATGAGAGAAAAAGTTTAAATTCTTACATTTTCAAAATTTTCTTAAACAGAATTTTGTTATTATATTGGACATGTGTTAAACATCCAACCATGCAAATTCAAAAAAAATCTCCCTTTATGTGGATTGAGGATCAACACTCATCTAAATCTTGAATTGTGTTGTGATTGTTGTAAATTCAATTTATCAAATCTTAACTATATTAAAGGAATGCACCTAATATATTTGATGGATTCGAATCATGACATTCAGGTGGGGGTTGTCCAGATGAGGTTGACTAGACTGATGGAGAGGAGTGTTTGGACGAGCTTGATTATTATACTGTATATATAAATAGAATTTACATTCTTTACAATTCATCACGAAGGAACAAACAACAAGAAAAAGCTCATTTTGGAAATGCACCAAGACAGAACAGAATATGATAAAGCAGATCTCATTGTTCCCTGTACACTTTTTTAATATTATTATGATTTATGAGAATTTTATGTTGATATTGACTAAACAAATCAGTAAGAATAGTTGCGTTTGTATACTTACTATCTTACCATATAGAAGACCACAAAAGATTCAATTTTGGAATGGAGAGTCCAAGCCTTCATGTTTGGCTTAAAAAACAACCGATACCGATACTTTAAACCTTAGATATCAGCATTTAAAGGTGGTAGTTTTAGGTGGAGAAGTAATTTGCTCAAAAAAATTGAATGATTTCTATTCTACCCTGATATGACCTGGCCCACACGGTTGTGAGGTTAATATAGACATGTAAAATGGCTTAAGTTGTATTTTCTTTTAATTTCCTCAGGTATCCAGTCTTAAAGATGTTTTATAAATTATATTTTTCAAAAATATTTGAAGATGACTTACAATTCATTATGTCATAACAATTACATTCTTTTTTCCGAATGCATATGTGAAACGATAGTATTTTATCTCGTTAAAGAAGAATATGTAACGCAAAAACAAGAAACATGTAAGGTTACAAAACGATTGTCAACATATATCGGATGACTAGAAAGGTCGACTTTGCCAACTAATGGGTTTTTATGGCAAGTTAAATGCGACTACTTATTTTTTATAATAGAATTCAATATCGATCAAGAAGGCATGAAAGTTTTCATTGTGTATATTCTAAGTATAATCATTGTCATGATAAATTTGCCGTGCATTTGTGAGAAATAATTTTATGTCCAAGTTGAATTCAAGGACTTCTAGACTAGATTGAATTAGGTAGAGATGTACATGAATTTCAAACTTTCAATTTGAACCAAGGCTTGACTAAGTCAAAATTGTGGTACATAAGTAGGCAATTGAATGTTCAAATCTTTATAGGAACCTCATTATTCAACAGTCTCCAGATAAAACGTTTTAAATTTATGATCAATGCTACTTTTGCATTTTTTTCTTAAAACTAAAACTACTTCTATGCTAGAAGAAAACTGGACACCTTGGATAAACTAGAAGCAAACAACTCGATCAAGTCGATAATACACCTGGTTTAGGAGAAGGCCAAAGATATTCTAAATTCTGATAGAATTCCTTTATATGACACCTCCAGGCAATATAGTAAATAAGCTAGCTCCAAACATCCAGGATCCACTAAAGATAAGTTACCAAAGTATATCTAGGGTGTCACTTGAAGTAATGGTAGAGCCCCATATTTAATTTTTTTTTTATGCACGATTGATCATTACTAAAGAACATGAATAACCTAATAATGCTAATCAAAATCCAGGATCCATGTTTAAAAACATTGAGCAACTCACTGAAGGAGTATACCGAAAATGTTTAATTGCCAAAATAGAGGTCCATAGGCTACTGGAATCAAGAAGCGTCCTCTAACCAAGATTAAATTCACAAGTGGGAGGTTCTCAATCCCGACCATCCAAGATATATACTAGGGAGTAAATTATCTTTTAAGGGATAAGAGCACTATTTATTTTTACAATAATTTGACCCTATCCAAAAAGCAAACTCATAGAATTTTATTGAAATATTAAAAAACACATAAATCATACCATTAATTTACAAATATATAAGCAATTTATACTAATATAATTTCGTCATAAAATAGGTGAGAACATGTGAACCATTGCTCAATTAATACGTATAGAATAATGCTATCCAACATGGGCCATGCTAGTAAGACATTTCTATTATCTACACCAGTCAAACACAAATCCTGAGTACATAACAGATAACACACTAGTTTTACTAGAAGGCAAAAAACCATTAATCTATAGTCTGGAAGCCGTGCTTAGAAATGCAGTACATATGATCCAAAATGTCGAACCCACTAAGGATAAGTTAGTTCCAAGGGTGACATGAAATATTGGTGTTCCATATTGATAATTGTGAATTCTGCTGACTCAAGCACTTCAAATCCGTCATAGATCTAAGAGAAAAATCAATTGAATCACCACCCAAAAGTTGAAGTAATTCAATTTCAAACCAAGTACAAGAGTTTAAAGCATATGTAACAAATTCCCACATTGACTTGAATTCTACTCAACTTAATTAAGACAAATCATCATACTATCATACTAATATTATAAAAGGAAGAACTCATGGAAGATGACTATATTTTTCTTCCAAAAATAACCTCAAATATTTTTTTCCCCACTAAAAGGGTCATTTGTATTAAAAAGCGAAAAGAAAAATAACAAACATACTATCAAAGTATCATCCCTCAAACCCACAACATCAGTTGCCCCCAAATACACCGAACCTCACTAGATCTAACTCACATAATCATAGATAATGAATCAAAATCTGAAACGAGAGCAACCAACAACCTCTAAATCAAGTTCTCTCCTTATCAATGCTATCCGGGGTATATTAACATCAGTTTGCTCTAACCTTCTTATTTTTCCTTGGGCGACCAGGCTTACAACGAAGAGAGCCACCCTCCACTTGATCAAGAAGAGAGCTTGAAGAAAGGACTACTTCCAAAAGCTGCTATTCATCCATACTGGAGTGAATAACCAAAGAAGAGCCTTCCAAACCATCCGAATTTTGTTGGGCCCCACACAATCCCACATGATGCTCAACCAAATTTTGTTGGACCAACAAATCATTAATTCCATCCGAATTTTGTTGGCCCCCACATGGTCCCACGTGATGCTCAACCAACTGATCATATCTCCATTTAAATTCCGTTGGGTCCCACTTGTTCCAGCAGAGCAATCCATGCTACATGAAAGAGTTGTAACCAACTTCAAATTCAATTCCAAATTTTTCTTGGCCAACAAATCATTATCTTCAACAAAAAAATTGTTGGGCCCCACATGGTCCCACGTGATGCTCAACCAACTGATCATTATCTCCATTTAAACTTCATTGGGTCCCACTTGTTCCAGTAGAGCAATCCACGCTACATGAAAGAGTTGTAACCAACTTCGAATTCAATTCAGAATTTTTCTTGGCCAACAAATCATTATCTTCAACAGAAATTTGCTGGGCCCCACATGGTCCCACTTGATGCTCAACCAACTGATCAAGATCTCCATTCAAATTTTGATGGGCCCCACTTGTTCCAATAGAGCAGTCCACGCTACTTGAAGGAGTTTTATCCAAATTCGAATTCAATTCCGAAAATTATTTGACCAACTGATCATTATCTCCAACTAAATTTTGTTGGGCTCACATGGTCCCACTTGATGTTCAACCAACTAATCATTAATTCCATTCAAGTTTTGTTGGGCCCCACTTGTTCCAACAAAGTAGTCCACGCTACTTGAAGTTTGTAACCAACTTCGAATTCAATTCTTTGTTCAAAATCTTTTGAGTTTGAAAAGGATCCGTTCAAAGAGAGAGAAAGATCATGAGAGGAACTCTTACCCAACTCAACTACCACCTCAAAAGGAACCACTCTATTAAATTTGAGTTTTGAATTCAAATTAGAAATTGAATCAACTAAATCTTTATTGGATGAATCTGCCGAATCCTCCAAACCTGCCTCCTCTAAAGCCACACGGATGGGTTGTTGAAGTGAACTAGGAGTTTGCATTTGCACACCTACATTAGGAATCTCATCCACAATAGGAATTTCTGCTAGAATGCTTGAAGGCTGCACCTGGAACTCATCCACCTTAGAAGAGAACTTACAATGAAGACCCAAATGGCCTTCCCGATTACATAAAGAACACCGCTGAATACCATCCTCAAAAATCACCTTCTGAAGAAAACTAAAAACTCAAACAATCCCTGGTTCAAGACGCTCGATCTGAACCTCATTCGCACGAACAGCATCAACCTTCAATTCGATCAAAACTCTAGCATAGTGACCAACAGATCCTTGACGAGTATGTCTATCAAGAGAAACAGGGCGACCCACAGACTTTGCAATCGAAAGATGCACTTTCTCATGCCAATACTCAAGAGGTAAATCAGGAAAATGAACCCAGACCAACTTACCCGTAGGTTGAGGAGAATGGATATTAAAATTCGGCTGCCATCACTGAAAACAAATGTATTGTTTACCCACATTCCAGAATCTTTTGCGCCACACCTCAATCACATCTGCCTCACTCTGAAACTGAAAGATGATAAACCCTTTCCCCAAGGAATGCAAAATCACCCCCTTAGACAATTTCCAAGTGCCCCTAGTAATCTCTCGCAATTAATCCATAGTTGTGATGTGAAAATTTTCTCGTCCAATCAAAGAAAACCGGAATTGATTTCTTTGTAATTTGTATTCCTGTTGTGGGATTACAATCCTACGAAACTTTCCCACCCGTATAGGAGAAGGGAGGGAATCAATCTCAAGTAGCACCGAGGTCCCCACGACTCCTGCATAAGAAAATTTTCCACCTACAGTGGAACCAACACCATTGACAAGCACATCAAGAGGCTTCAACCGCAAGAAGACAGATTCCTTAGGCACCCCCGAATTCCCCTAGAGCTTCGCTCTCTTCCATATTTCCTCACCATAGCCTCAAATATTTATTAAATAATATAATTAATTATGTTTAAAATGGCAATTCTAAACTTTCACTTAGTTGGTCTGAGTTTGTTTCCCTGATTTACCTCTTGAGTATTGGCATGAGAAAGTGCTTCTTTCGATTGCAAAGTCTGTGGATCGCCTTGTTTCTCTTGATAGACGTACTCATCAAGGATCTATTGGTCACTATGCTAGAGTTTTGACCGAATTGGAGGTTGATGTTGTTTGCAAATGAGGTTCAGATCAAGCGCCTTGAACCAATGACTGTTCGAGTTTTTAGTTTTCTTCAGAAGGTGATTTTTTAGGATGGTATTCAACGATGTTCTTTGTGTAATCGGAAAGGCCATTTGGGTATTCATTGTAAGTTCTCTTCTAAGGTGGATGAGTTGTAGGTGGAGCCTTCAAGCGTTCCAGCAGAAATTCCTACTGTGGATGGGATTCCTAATGTAGATGTGCGAATGCAGACTCCTAGTTCACTTCAACAACCCATCCGTGTGGCTTTAGAGGAGGCAGGTTTGGAGGATTCGGCATATTTATCCAATGAAGATTCAGTTGATTCAATTCTAATTTGAATTCAAAACTCAAATCCAATAGAGTGGTTCCTTTTGAGGTGGTAGTTGAGTCGGGTAAGAGTTCCTCCCCTGATCTTTCACTCTCTCTTGGAACGGATCCTTTTCAAATTCAAAATATTTTGAACAAGGGATTGAATTCGAAGTTTGTCACAAGTCCTTCAAGTAGCGTGGACTGCTTTGTTGGAACAAGTGGGGCCCAACAAATTTTGAATGGAGTTAATAATCCGTTGGTTGAGCATCAAGTGGGACCATGTGGGGCTCAACAAAATTCAATTGGAGATAATGATCAGTTGGCCAAACAATTTTTGGAATTGAATTCGAATTTGGATACAACTCCTTAAAGTAGCGTAGACTGCTCTGCTGGAACAAGTGGGACCCAACAAAATTTGAATGGAGATCTTGATCAATTGGTTGAGCATCAAGTGGGAAGCAAATTTCGGTTGGAGATAATGATTTGTTGGCCAAGAAAAATTCGGAAGTGAATTCGATGTTGGTTACAACTCCTTCAAGTAACGTGGATTGCATTGCTGGAACAAGTGGGACCCAACGAAATTTAAATAGAAATAATGATCAGTTGGTTGAGCATCACGTGGGACCATGTGGGGCCCAACAAATTTTGGATGGAATTAATGATCTGTTGGTCCAACAAAATTCAGGTAAGCTCTCCTCTCCTAGTCTTTTTCTCTCACTTGGGACAGTTCTTTTTAAATTCAAAATTTTTGAATAAAAGATTGAATTCAAAGTTGGCTACTTTAAGTAGGGTGGATTCCCAACAAAAATTGGTTGTAGATAATGATCCATTATTTGAGCATCAAGTGGGATTGTGTGGGGCCCAACAAAATTTGGATGATTTGGTAGGCTCTTCTTTGGTCGTTCACTCCAGTATGGATGAGCAACAGCTTTTGGAAGTAGTTTTTCCTTCAAGCTCTCTTCCTGATCAAGTGAAGGGTGGTTCTCTTCGTCGTAAGCCTAGTCGCCCAAGGAAAAATAAGAAGGTTAGAGCAAACTGATGTTAATATAACCTGGATAGCATTGATAAGGAGAGAACTTGATTTAGAGGCTATTGGTCACTCTCGTTTTAGATTTTAATTCATTATCTATGATTATGTGAGTTGGATCCAGTGAGGTTGTGTGTATTTGGGGGCAACTGATGTTGCAAGTTTGAGGGATGGCACTTTGATAGTATATTTGTTGTTTTTCTTTTTGCTTTTTAATACAAATGACCCTTTTAGCAAAAAAAATTTAGTTATAATTAATTCTCAACAATATATCTCTTCTTCCCATTTCTTAGGAAAAAGGGAAAATCAATTATTATAAAAATAAAGAAGATATATTGAATCCAAAAAGAAAGATCAGATGAGTTCAACTCTTCTATTGAGTTATTTATTACATATTTATAATGGAATTAGTATCTTCTTTGATATAGAGAATATCAAAGTCTACAAAGAAATACAATATATGATTCTTGCACACAATAAGATGTTTTTTATATGAAATGATAGATTGCTGCCAAAGATAGAAGGTGCATATAATAGAATTATTGACTGCCAACATTGTGTGTTGAGATGACTGTGATCTTCAATTAAGATGGGAATGTGAATTATCAAGATTGCATGCTAAAGGTGGTTGAGATCTTCAATTTGAAGTATTATCTATTTGGGGGTGATGGACATCCAAATTAATATTATTTATGACACTCTCCCTTGAATGTCCATCAATAAATAATGTAACTCATTAAAATCTTACTACTGTGGGAAAAAAATTTTAATGAAGGAAAAAGAAAATACATATCTAAATAACATGTCTTGATAGCAACCTCGTTAAAAACCTTACTAGGAAAACCCAATGGAACAAAACCTTGGTGAAGAGAAAAAGAGTGCAATACATATTTTATTCCCCTTGATGATAACATCATTGAGTATCTTTATATACGCACATTCCAATATCATATACCAACTTCTCAAAATTTGAAGTAATCAACGCCTTAGTAAATAAATCTGCAAAATTATCACTTGAACAAATTCAATGAAAATCGATTTCAAAATTTTGTTGAAGATCATGAATGAAGAAGAATTTCAGTAAAATTTATTTTGTTCTATCTCCTTTGATGTATCCTCCCTTCAATTGAGCTATGCATGCAACATCATCTTCATATAATATTGTTGAAACCCCTTTTTCTAGTAGAAGATCGCATGTTTCTTGAATATGTTGTATCATTGATCTTAACCAAATATATTGTCAATTTATTTCATGAATCACTATTGTCTCTGCATGATTTGAAGAAATGACAACTATAATTTGATTTGTTGAACGCCATGTAAAAACTAACATTCACTTGTGAATAAATAACCGGTTTGAGATCTAGTTTTATGTAGATTAGATAAATATCTTGCATCTATATAACGAGATGTCTACATTCAAAAAATAACATCATGCCAATAATTCCTCAAAAGTACTGAAATATATATTTAATAACATTCAAGTGCCTTCGTATTTGAGAAGAGATAAATCTTCTAATACACTTATAAAAATTGCTATATTAGATTGTGTACTATTAAATAGATACTTTAATGCGCAATACGAAGGCACTTGAATGTTATTAAAAATATCAATGATAGAGTCTAACCAAAATTACATAACTCTCTTTTGGGAAATTGAAAGGTTAAACTAATTTCTCTTAAATCTTTCTTGTTGATGTCAAGACTTCCGTTGTTTGGTATTCACTTCTACTTTAACTCTGGTTTTACCTTTGTTTATCTTTTTGGATGACTGTAACTTTATTGAATGTTGCCTTTTATTCCTTTCCTCTTTGGATTATGCTATATCGTGTTGTGGTTATGGATTGGCTGCGAATCTAGATCTTGTAATGAGCATCACACCCATGAGTATTCAGGCGTGTCCAGAACCCGCTGAGTGGGGTGTAACAGCCCATGCTTTTGAATAACTTTTAATTCAAATCTTTTGGAATTGTCGTCGATTCGCCTATTCTAAGCCAGAGATGAAGGCTTCCATTTCACAAATATACAAAAATCTATCATGACAATAGTTATACTCTAACTATACACAATAAAAACTTGGGTAATTTTCATCTGGACCCCGTGAGGTTTGATCTATTTCACTTTTAGTCCAAATAATCGAACACTTTGCATCTGCCTCCCCTGAAGTATCCAGTAAGATTAATTAAGGACAAAGTATAATTTTTATGACTAAAATACCCTTATACATATTATTCCTTTACCATGTTCTTCTACTCCGGTGATCAATTGGAAAAATCCGTTCAAAACCCTAATCCAAACCTAGATTCAATACTAATGAACGGAACATTTTTACCCCACAATCTGAAATTCCCAAATCATAGCTTTCTGCACTGCTGTCCAACTCGAATTTGCCCCGGCGAATGATGAGATCCACTCCATGCTTCTCCAAACCAATTACTTCCCCTCCGACGTCGTTAGGTTGCCGGTGTTCTTCGGCCCACCCGATGAGGAAACGGTTTATTGATTTTGATGCGCCCGGGAACACATGATGCTCGGAGACCATCGTCTTCACCACCGTTGGCCATACTACGGCTTCGATGTCTTCTTCTCCACCGCTTTACCTTCTAAACTCATAAATTGACTCAATGAATAGAGAATCGTCTCACTAATGGTTTCTCCATCAACTTCAATGGCCAGTTCAGTTCGACGAAGATCAAACCCTTCGGCTAACCTAGAATTTATCTCAACCATCGAGAAAATCCCAAAGCAGAGCAACTCCCTACTGTTTCTGAAAGCCTAATTTACCTCAACCATCGATAAAATCCCAAAGCAGAGCAACTCCCTATTGTTTCTGAAAGCCTATTTCAACGAAGATCAAACCCTTCTTTACATCTCCGAAAGAACCGTCTAACCTAGAATTTATCTCAACCATCGAGAAAATCCCAAAGCAGAGCAACTCCCTATTGTTTCTGAAAGCCTAATTTACCTCAACCATCGCTAAATCCCAAAGCAGAGCAACTCCCTATTGTTTCTGAAAGCCTATTTTACACCGATGGTTTCTCCATCAACTTCAATGGCCAGTTCAGTTCAACGAAGATCAAACCCTTCTTTACATCTCCGAAAGAACCTCTTAACCTATAATTTACCTCAACCATCGAGAAAATCCCAAAGCAAAGCAACTCCCTACTGTTTTTGAAAGCCTATTTCACGACCGGTCGATTGTACTCTGCTCATGACCAGTTGATAAACCATTCAATAGCTGCTCTGCCGTTTACAGACTCAGCTTGTTGACCGGAAAATCGTTCGGTTAACTATGAAAGGAACAGTAGTCATTAATAATCTGGTTGGAAAAACGCCGGATTCCAGTGAGTTCGATCTGGGTTTGATTGAATCTACCTCTTGATCTTCTTATGATACATTGAAGCCAAAAGCTTTAACTACCCCAAGAGATGTTCCTATCAAGCGTTAGGTTCTATTTTTAGGTAGATAGTAACAGGGAGTAAAAATGTTTTGTTCATTGGTATTGAATCTAGGTTTGGATTAGGGTTTGGAACGAAGGGTCTTGAACAGATTTTTCCAATTGATCACCGGAGTAGAAGAACATGGTAAAGAAAGAATATGTATAAGGGTATTTTAATCATAAAAATTATAATTTGTCCTTAATTAATCTTGTTGGATACTTCAGGGGAGGCAGATGCAAAGTGTCCAATTATTTGGACTAAAAATGAAATAGATCAAACCTCAGGGGGTCCAGATGAAAATTACCCTAAAAACTTTCCTGCCTTTTAATGGAGATAACATGCTATGATCATAAGTACTAGCATTAAACGTGCCTTAAAAACCGAGCCACCAAGTGGACCTTAGTTGCTAGTTGATGAACACATTTATGTGTGAAATCTTAGGGCATAAAGCATGCATTTTATACACTTAGAATGGAGTTACCTTGGGTTTTATGTTGTTTTTGCAGATTTTAGGACTTTTCAAGACTTAAGCAAATATTTGGAGTTTTGGGCTTGAATCATGCTATTTTACACGTCAAGAAGTCCATTCAAATTCTCAAATGCGAAAATGGGCCTGATCTGGAGCATGATGGGCTAGAGATGTGTGATTACGGGCCAACTCCGAAATATTGAAGAGATAAAGAAGGCAAATTTGATCTACGGCTGAGATTTTAAATCAAATCTACAAAGATATTATTGAGAGAGTCCAGATGGAAAAGAGTCCTTGCATACCTCAATATCTTATTTTTTATTTGGGATTTGATTAAAGAAAGAAAAAGAGGAAAAAGAATTATATTCAGATAAGGATGAAGCAAAAATCCCGTTTTTGAATGCCTCTGTCCAGTTTCGATCAAACTCTTCATCGAACGGTTATCCGATGTCCGATTGTGCTGATTTTTGGAGGAGAGCTTCACGACTACTTAAACCTCAAATCCAACGGTGGGATTATGCATCTGATCTCTCTAAGTCGGCGCGATTAGTACGTCAAAACCCTAATTGGATGAGTCAGATAGAAACCCTGAGTTTTATTCAAATTCAGCCGTACTTCATATCTCATGTAAACTCTATAAAAGGAGATCATATTCCATCAAAGGAGGACATGTTCTAGAGCTTAGTAGAAGCATTCTTTCTTCTCTCTTCAGTTTATTAAGGTTTTCTCTAGTTTTCTTTGCTTGCATTAGTGAGATTTAAATTTCTAGATTCAATGTTTAAGTTTAATCTTTTTATGTAATGCAATTCAAGTTCAAGCTTCAAGTTCGAGTTTCAATTTTTTAGATTCGTTTTTCTCTGGATCTAGCAATTGCAGATTTAGATCATTCTAGATCTAGATCTGGTTGTTAGGGTTGGTTGAGATTCGAATCGTTTGTTCAATTCGCAAGTAAGTAATTTTTCTTTATTAATCTTCTCTCCTCCCTCCATTCCCGCTTCTATCTACCGCTCTATATTCTTAATTTAGGATTTACTTTCAGCATTATCATTATTTATTGTTCTGCCTATTCATTCATAATCTCGGACCACATAACCGGAGCAAGCCTACGGTCGTGCCTCTCGCCCGGTGCGGGTGGTGTTGCATCGCATTTTAGTTATTTCCTTTTCCTTTTATTGCTTTGTTTATTGCTTTGTTATTTACTTTCTGTTATTTACTTTCTGCCTATTCATTCATAATCTCGGACCACATAACCGGAGCAAGCCTACAGTCGTGCCTCTGCTTCTGGTGACGGGTGGTGTTGCATCTGCATTTTCCTGTCTTTTATTTATGCATTGATTGTGTTTAATTTATTGTTCGTTTCAATTCGATTGCATTAGATATATAGATTAGGATCGTTTAGTTTAGTTAATTAGTTAACAAAAAAATTGAATCATTCCACTCTCGCATTACTATTAAGAAGTTCAAATTCTAAGTGGCATATCTCCCTGAGATCGACCCGTTAGCTACATGATACCGTGCGCTTGCGGTTACTTTTAAAATTCAAAGACACTAGTCATCCAATATTGACTTCTTCAATCAATGTAACCTTACCAGTTTCTTGTTTTTGCATCATACAATGTTCCTCAATGGGATAAAATATCATCATTTCAGATATGCATTGGAACTAAACAAATACACAAAAGATCAAGCTTTTTTTTTTTTTAATTTAATTTAATTTTATTTTATTTTGGTCATGACGATTCACTAAAAGTCATCTTCAAATAGCTTTGGAAACTTGGATTTTTAAAACGTCTTAACAGCGTGGAAAAACAATTTTGTCGAATTTTAGCTGTTTTAGTAGTTAGCGATTTTATTTTTTTTAACTGAAACCAAGACATACCACATATCATGGAGATATCGGCGATATTTCGCGACAAATCGACCCATATATCAATAGTATCTCAGTTTCTTGCGATTTTTAGCTATTTTTAGGCGATTTCTCTTGCAATTCTATAACGAAATCTTCAATGTCAATGGACAATCTTACCAATTCTATAACGAAATCTTCAATGCCAAATTTAGTTTGGACGATAATCTACATAGAATAATTTCTGAAAGTAATTCAAATTAGAAAGACATTTTATAGCAATATTTTCAAGATTAATGAAAAATCTTATCAATTATATCCCAATGATTTAGGCTTCAAAAGGCAATGTGCCAAATGTGGTAAGGGAGGAATATATGCATGAAAGAATTTATGGAAACAATTTAAATTAAGAAGGGATTTTGTGGTGGAATCTTTAAGGTCAACGGACAATTTTTCCAATTATATCCCAATGATTTATGCCTCAGAAGGTAATGTGTCAAATGTGGCTAAGGAGGAAATTTGCATGGAAGAATTTAGAGGAAATAATTCAAATTTATCAAGTCTCAGTAATTTTTTTGGCATGAAATTAGGTTAGGAACCAAATTTGGGCAAAAAATGACCTAAAATACCTTCCAAAATGGGAGGTCGAAATCTGGCCGAAACTAACCTAAATTTCGACTAAAATATCAGTGAAATATCCCGATTCACCAAGTTTTGTCTTGAGGTGATTCAATTGGGTTGAAACTCTTCAAATCTAGCTTCTGTGAGTTGTTGTGGTATAGTTCCTGTGGTACTCGTAGAGGTTCCTTAACAGGCGAAAACCAATGAGATTTTCCATTTTTAAATACAAGAAGGCTATGTGTCTTAGAAGAAGCTGAACTCACTTGGTTTAGAATTTTATTTTTCTTTGTCTTGAATGGAGGGGTGGGGGGGTTGGAGGTAGAAGACTTGGTAATGGTCTTTATTATCTTAAAATGAATACAAGATTTATATAGTATCATAAGAGGTGATTAAATTTACTAGCGGCAGAGTTGATTGAGAATCACTCTTTATTGTTTCCCATCATTTGAGAAATTTAATAAATAAATACAATATTTAGCAAGTGAGGTAGCTCCCTGGTGACACACCAAATTGGCTACAATAGGTTTGATAATACTGTACACGATCATTCATGGCTGCTGTGTTTCCACCATTGCATTCAATTGCACCATTGATGGCTCGGATGGTTGCCCCAAACCCTTGGCCAGAAATCATGAGTGAGTGGCAATTATTCATCCAGAACCACAATGCAGTCTTGAAGGAAGTCACAGCATCGGTTGCTACAATTCCAGGATTATTCAATCCATCAAACCCTATACTATTTCCAGCAGCCCCATAATTATAATTCCAAGATAGCTGAAGCGGTCCACGGCCGTAGTACCCCTGACCAGGAACACATGGGTACTGTGTGTTTGTTGAATCACAGTAATTTTGAGAAGCTCCACCTATCTCTTCTATGTAGCAGAAGACTGCACATACAAGCACACACTTAAAAACTTTAAAATAGATATATGCAAGATTTTATCTGAGCAATTAAAGAGTCCATATATAATTAAACTTGAAGAAATTAAAAATTTTGTGGAAGACCTTTTGTTATGAAAAACACTTACCACCAGTTTCATGTGATATATGGGCAAAAAGGGCAGCAATCTCTTGGTAATTTTCAAGAGTTGTCCCAGAGGTGCCGAAGCTAGGGTATGAATTAAGTGCTGTTAGGAATGCACTACGTGTATAGAAGGTCTTGCCGGCACAGTTTGAGGCAGCCTGATTGATTATCCCATCGAAGAATGACTGTGTCACTATATTAGCCACAGACGTCGTTGATCCAGTACTTGGAGTTGGAGTTGCAGGGGTTGGAGTAGAAGAATAACAAGGGCCACCTTTGCATCCAGTGCCGCAGTAGGCATCTCCGGTTCCACAGTATCCATATTGGCTACAACAAAGGCCTGATGCACAGTTACAAGCAGTTGAATAGCAAGAACCTGCTTGGCAACCAGTGCCGCAGTAAGCATCTCCTGTTCCACAATACCCATACTGGCTACAGCATAGGCCTGAGGCACACCCACAGGTTTGAGCAATGGTAGTTTTTGGCATCAGACTTGCCAGAAGTCCAGCCAAAGTGATGGTTAATAGGAAGCTTTTCATTTTATAAGTTGGGGAAGACATTGGAGAGTTTAGAATAATAAGGCTTAGAGAAAATTCAGAAACTGGATATGTGAAAATATTTCACTGGAACGGTGGATTTATAGTGTGTTCGGTGCTTGGTACATGCGTGTGAAAAGAGGTAGTCTAATTCTACAATCTACATCAAATTTGTTTATGAAACTAGAAAAATAAAACAATAGCAGATCTCATCAAGACTCAGGATTTGTGTTTGACTGGTGTAGGATAATAGAAATATCTTACTAGCATGGCCCATGTTGGATAGCATTATTCTATACGTATTAATTGAGCAATGGTTCACATGTTCTCACCTATTTTATGACGTAATTATATTAGTATAAATTGCTTATATATTTGTAAATTAATGGTATGATTTATGTTTTTTTTTGATATTTCAATAAAATTCTATATAAGACTTGCTTTTTGGATAGGGTCAAACTATGGTAAAAATAAATAGTGCTCTTGTCCCTAAAAGGAGAATTTATTCCCTAGTATATATCTGGGATGGTCGGAATTGAGAACCTCCTACTTGTGAAATTAATCTTGGTTAGAAGACACTACCTGATTCTAGTAGCCTATGGACCTCTATTTTGGCAATTAAACATTTTCAGTGTACTCCTTCTGAGTTGCTCAATGTTTTTAAACATCGATCGTGGATTTTGAGTAGCATTATTAGGTTATTCATGTTCTTTAATAGTGGCCACTTTACGTAAAGAAAAATTAGAGATGGGGCTCTACCATTATTTCAAGTGACACCTTAGATATACTTTGGTAGCTTATATTTAGTGGATCCTCGATCTTTGGAGCTAGCTTATTTACTACATTGTCTAGAGGTGTCGTATAACGGAATTTTATCAAAATCTAGAATAGCTTTGGCCTTCTCCAAAACCAGGTGTATTGTCTACTTGATCGAGTTGTTTGCTTCTAGTTTATCCAATTTGTCTTGTTTTCTTCTAGCATAGAAGTAGTATATATTGGTTTTAGGAAACAAATGCAAAATTAGCATTGATCGTCAATTTAAGATGTTTTACATGGAGACAGTTGAATAATGAGGTTCCTATAATGATTGGAACATTCAAATGCCTACTTATGTACCAAAACTTTTACTTTATTTTTGCCATGCAAGATGCAATTCATTTAACTAGGGATCAGAGGTTAGATCGACAGCGAAGATAGTCAGTGATAATTCTGACTGACTTAGTCAAGCCTTGGTTCAAATTGAAACTTTGAACTTCATGTACATCTCTAGCTAATTCAATCTATTCTAGAAGTCCTCGAATTCAACTAGGACATAAAATTATTTCTCACAAATGCATGACAATTTGTCATCAAAATATTTATACTCAGAATATACACAATGAATACTTTCATGCCTTCTTGACCGAGATTGCATTCTATGATAATAAATACGTAGTCGCATTTAACTTGCCATACAAACCCATTAGCTTCCAAAGTCAACCTTTCTAGTCGTCCAATATATTTTGATATGGTCAATCGTTTTGTAACCTTACATGTTTCTTGTGTTTGCGTTACGTATTCTTCTTTAATGAGATAAAATACTATCATTTCACACATGCATGTGGAAAAAAGAATGTAATTGTTATGACATAATGAATTATAAGTCATCGTCAAATATTTTTAGAAAATATAATTTATAAAACATTTTTAAGACTGGATATCTGAGGAAATTAAAAGAAAATACAACTTAAGCCTTTTACCTGTCTGTATTAACCTCACAACCATATGGGCCAGGTCATATCAGGGTAGAATAGAAATCATTCAATTTTTTTTAGCAAATTACTTCTCCACCTAAAACTACCACCTTAAATGCTGACATCCAAGGTTTAAAGTATCGGTGTCAGTCAGGTGATTTTAAGAAACGTATCGTCATATATCGAGTATTGTATCACTCTGGCTAAGGTATTTTAGTGTAATTCAATGGAGAGACATATCGAGATGTATTGTATCGGTTTGATCAAATATGGATACGTATCGACTAGTATCGTATGATATTGTGGGATACTTTAAACCTTGCTGACATCTCATTTTACCTTTAAAGCATATGGTTTTAGTTCTATAAGAATAGTTAGTGGTATATTCGTAAAGAAGATTATACCATTATCAATAATGAGTGAAAAGACCTCATCTACCTTTCTCCGCTCGACTTATTTACCAACAACTTTTCATAATTTTCCTCTTACCCTAAATCATCTTCTTTTCCTCAGTTTCTCATTAGGGTATTTATTTGTCCCATGGATGAAGAAAAACTTTCTTTGATTTGTTTTATAAACAATTAAACACAAAAGAAATAAATTTCTTGGCAACACACCAGTTTTACTAGAAGGCAAAACACCATCAATCTGTAGTCTGGAAACTAAGCTTAAAAAATGCAGGACATAGGTTCCTAAATATCGAACCCACTAAAGATAAGTCAGTTCCAAGAGTGACATGAAATATTGGTGTTCCATAGTGATAATTGTGAGTTCTGCTGGCCCAAGCACTTCAAATCAGTCATAGATCTTAGAGAAAAATCAATTGAATCACCACCCAAACGTTGAAGCAATTCAATTTCAAACCAAGTACAAGAGTTTAAGGCATATGTAACAAATTCCCACATTGACTTGAATTCTCCCCCAACTTAATTAGAAAATGACTATATTTTTCTTCCAAAAATAATCTCAAATATTTATTAAATAATATAGTTAATTATGTTAAAAATGGCAATTCTAAACTTTCACTTAATTGTAATTAATTCTCAACATTATTTCTCTTCTTCCCATTTCAAAAAAAAGGCAAAATAATAATAATAATAATAATAATAATAATAATAATAATAATAATAATAATAATAATAATAAAAGAAAAAAATTATTGGGAGAGATGGACAGTGGGCGACGGGACAAAAATAAAATTTTGGAATGATTGTTGGTCAGGAGACTTTATTGTTGCTGCTCATTTGGAGGTTCCTCAAAGTTTGACGGACAACTTGAGTCTTAAAGTGGCAGACTGCTTTCTTGATTGACAGTGGTATTTTATGGGGGTGCAATCTCCTTGTTTAAAAGAAATTCTGAAGTGCGTCCGTCTTATCCATCTTCCTGCTAGTTTTTATGAAGATATTTGTCATTGGATTGGTACTATTTAAGGAGAGTTATCAATGAAATTAGCTTGGGATATGTACAAGAAAAAGGGTGCGGTTGTGGATTGGGCGAAGAAGATTTGGAAATTGAAATTATTTTCTAGGCAATAGATTTTTTGTTGGTGGGTTTTCTATGGGAAGATCCCTATTGATGCAATTATTATGTCCAAAGGAATCTCTTTGGTTTCACGATGTGGTATGTGTCTAGAGGCTTCTGAAGATATTTCTCATATTTTTATTCTCTTTGCTATTTTGCTCGCAGCTGTTGGGAGGCTTTGTGTACTTCGTTTGGTTTCAATTGGAAGACCTTCTTCTTTTCTTCAAGATAGTTATAAGTGGTGGTGTCTACAGGGTAAGTCCTCGCCTTTGGGTAATATGTGGTTTCATAGCTGTGTCTTGCTATTATATTATCTGTGGTTTACAAATATCGATATGAGGAGGTGCATCTGTCTAAAGAATTGAGTTTTGCATCAGATCTCCTTTGATCTTAGTTATCATGATTATGTTCTTGATAGCAGAAAGGTCCCTTCACTAGTGTTTGCTCAATTATGAGCAATGGGTTTGAAAATTTCTATTAAGAGCAATTCTCCTCCTCAAGAAATTTTTTGGGTTTCTCCTTCTGTAGGGTGGGTTAAGTTAAATGTCGATGGTTGTTCATTGGGCAATCCTGGTATGGCTGGTGCATGTGGTTTGTTTAGAGATGAGTCATTGGATGTTCTATTAAATTTCAACACCTATTTGGTATCAAAAATAATTTTGAGGCTGAAATGGAGGTTTCCGATGTAGAGGAAGATTCCATGGTTTATTATTTCAAGGTATCAATAAACGTTGGATGTTCTATTAAATTTCAACACCTATTTGTATACAATATATTAAGGAATTTTTTCCAAAGTATTAGCAAGGGATTAAGGGAAATATTGAAAAGTCACAATACATTAAGGGCAATTTAGGAATTATGAGGTTATCTAACCATAATTTAACAAAATTAGCACCATTATGCAAACTTAAGAAACATTTTGGGGTTTCTCTATCAATTTAATTTTATATATTCTTGGGGTTTCGATGCTTTTCACTATACATTTTGGGGTGTTCCTAAAATTTTCGACACCCCAAAATTTTCCCAAAATATTAACTACTTAATATTTAGGGATAATTATTGTTGCCCCCTTGTATTTTGATTTTACTACTACTTTATCCCCTGTACTTTTTAAAAATTGCTAATCCAACCTTTAACTTTGTCTACAATTACTAATGCCCTCCTACCGTAAGCTCCGTTAGTTTATTGATGATGTGGCATCTATATATTTTTTCAAAATCCCAAATATGACCCTATAATTATTTATTTACTTATTTATCTTTTGTCAAGTTATAATACTACCCTTAATTAATTATGGAAAAAAATTAACCTTAAATTTACTTTTCTTTTCTAAAAAAAAAATCACCCAATGGCCAGGGCTTCTTCTATTCACCAAGTCTATAGATTCAATTTGCCAAACTTTCGGGCTCAACTCAAATGGACTGAAACTGCCTTATGCCAATACTTCGGGTTCACAAATCTGAAACGTTGGGTTACCGGCTTAGGACTTTTAGGGATTTCTCACTGGTGGTGCTACTACAAAGCCAAAAATTCCCATGCTGGATTTAGCAAAGATCAAGAGGTGTGCTACCATATTTGAAGGGCATGGATTGGAAAATAACTCATTATCATAGGGAAAATATTCCAACAGCAAATTATTTGGCAAAAGTAGCAGTAAGAGAGCGACATTCAAGTGTAAATGCTCCATGGCCAGCAAGTAAATCCAGCCTTTAATTTTGCCCCCTAGTACTCCTTTTGAGTGTGCAGCATGTCCGCTCAAGGTTTTGCTGAGTTTGGGTGTATTGGGTACAATTGTTGTTGCAAGATAAATAATAACATGGTGTAAATATTGTTATTTATAATGTCTTTCTTTAATTATATTAATAATACAAATGACCTTTCAAAAAAAAAAAAAAAAAAAAAAAAAAAAAAAAAGAAAAGAAGAAGAAAGAAAGAAAGAAAGAAAGAAGAAGAAGAAGAAGAAGAAAAAGAGAGAGAGAATGAAAAAAGAAGAAGAAGAAGAAAAGAAAAATGAATAAGAGAAAGAAAGAAAAGAAGAAGTAGCTATCCAAACTAATTAATAAATTAATTAGTTGTATTCCAAATTTTTTTGGGTAAACAGTTGTATCCCAATTTGTTACACTATAAATCCACCCTTTCCTATTCCTCAAGCACTTAATTCTTTTCCTATCTTTAGCACAACTAGAACTACTAATGACTATAAACGAGAGGTTGTCACCTTTTGTTGTATTAGGGCAAATTGACATCCATTGTCATTTTTGTTAAAACAATTTATTGGTTAAAGAAAATGTCAAGTACAGCCTTAGGATTTTTCTTTTATATCTTATAATGTAAAATGACGAATAGAGGAAGAACAAGGAATTCATGGAGGAAGAAATAAATGAAATTTAGAATTCTATTTTACTAAAGGGCAATTACTATAAAATCATAAGAGATCAAAACCAATTTAAGAATTATGAAATTATCTAACCATGACTTAACAGAATTTTCTAAAGGAGTGTTGGGTCATTACCAATTTAACATAGTTTTGGGATATCTATGCTTTTCACCAATTATCTTGGGGTGTCCTGAAACTTTCCCTTATTATTGTTGCAAAAATGAACCAATAATTTTATGACATTTTTTTCCATAGTACCATTCACTTGATTAGAGATCAATGTATCATAAGAGGACAAAGTACATAGATATTCAGTATCATTGTCTTTCGACAGATAATTGCTAAACGCATTATTGATGTTAAGATTGAAACTAAGGATAAACCCCAAACTCATAGCTTACAAAGCTTTTATACATTGCCAAGTTAAAAAAAATTGCTTGACCTTTATTGGAGTTGGTTGCATTAGGGTCTAGTCTGTGGAGGGTTATTAGAGAGGATGAAAGTTATTCAATTACTGGTAAGGTTACATGTGCAATTGCATGCATTGATATTTATATGAATGTGAATTACATAAAATGAACTATGTAATTCACTTCTACATTGCATATTTTTTAAACAAACCTTGGACAAGTTCTATCTTTTTAAACATACCTTCAATAGCAATAATTGTTTTTATATTAGTCATCAAATTAATAATAATAATAATAATAATAATAATAATAATAATAATAATAATAATAATAATAATAATAATAATAATAATAATAATAATAATAATAATAACTATAATAAAAAAGAGATTGATAGGAATGCATTATCATTATCTCATTTAGATCCTCGCACTAAGCGATGTAAAAGTGAAGTTCAAAAAATAATGCATTTACAAAAATATTAAGAATCAACTGCCAGATTTGTTGATCTGCTAAGAGTTACTAAATCTCATATAATCCAATTGCAAATGTTCCAATTAGGATTGATGTCCTAGCAGACCAATCTATCAGTACAAATGAAATTAAACAAAGTTTAAAATATGGAAGATCAATTGATTCCAATGATAAATTCTAGAAAAAGGAAAAGAACAAATGATCAAGATGGTCATAATATGGAGACAATTGATTATAAAAATCCTGAATACATAATTTTTTTATAAAACTCAAGAAGAAGTTCAAGTACCTGAAAATAATGAATAGATCTCGATTAGTTATGTCATTGTAAGAAAAATATGAAACCGAAAAGATAAAATTGTCAACAACATTTTTCCATATTATGTTATTGTTGAAATAATGCAACATAACGAGGATTTTGAATATAAAATTTTTTATGAATGTAAATGATGAAATGATTGGCCAAAATCAAATACACAATTCAAGCAAATTTGAATTCATTCAAAAATGTAAAATTTTTGGACCTATAGTCCAAACATCTTAGGGTATAAAGTCAGTAGGGTACAAATGAGTTTTCATGCATATATAAAGCATGAATTATGGCAAAATAATTTTTGCAAAGGTCTGGTATTGATTATATGGAAACATGTTCTCTTGTGGTGGATGCAATCGTCACCTTCAGATATTTTAATCTAGCAATGTACATGAAAATTTTGGCATGCGTCTAATGAATATTATTACAGCACTATTTATATAGTTCACTCGAAGTGTGAAATTTATATGAAAATCCTTAAAAGATTAAAAATGCTTGAAGCATATAAAAATTCCTAAGAAGTTTGCTCAATAAAGTTTCAAAGATGATCAGAGCATATATGATATAATCTCTTTAGTGGATATTTACTAAATGAAAGGTATAAAAATGATCCAATTTATTATTGCGCCTTTATTAACGGATATAGATCTAATTTTAATAAATGTATATGATGATGATTTAAATATCATTGGAATTCCTGAAGAGCTTTTAAAAGCATTAGACTATTTGGAGAAATAATTTGAAATGAAAGATCTTGGAGAGATAATGTATTGTTTTGGCTTACAAATTGATCATTTGATGAATAAAATATTCGTTCATCAATCAACTTCTATAGAGAAGGTTTTGAAGCGATGTTACATGAATAAACATATTCATAAAGTACCTCAATGGTTGTGAGATCGCTTGACATAAATAAATATTCATTTCGACCCCAATAAAACAATAAAGAATTTCTTGGTCTTGAAGTACCATATTTCAATACAATTGGCGCATTAATGTATCTAGCTAATAGTAGACAATCTAATATAGCAATTTTTATAAGTGTATAAGAAGATTTATCTCTTCTCCAATATGAAAGCACTAGAATGTTATTAAACATATATTTAAGTACCTACGAGGAATTATTGACATGATGTTATTTTATGAATGTGAACATTTTACTCGTTATGTAGATTCAAGATATTTATCTGATCTACATAAAACTAGATCTCAAATCGGTTATTTATTCATAAGTGAATGTTAGCTTTTTCATGGTTATCAACAAAACAAATTATAGATGTCACTTTTTCAAATCATGCAGAGACAATAGTGATTCATGAAGTAAATTGACAATATATTTGGTTAAGATCAATGATCTAACACATTCAGGAAGCATGCGGTCTTCTACTAGAAGAAGGGCTTTCAACAATATTATATGAAGATAATCCTGCATACATAGCTCAATTGAAGGGAGGATACATCAAAGAAGATAGAACGGAATATATTTTACCGAAATTCTTTTTCATTCATGATTTTCAACAAAATTGTGAAATCGATTTTCATTGAATATGTTCAAGTGATAATTTTGCAGATTTATTTATTGAGGCGTTGATTACTTTAAATTTTGAGAAGCTGGTATATGATATTGGAACGTGCGTATTCAAAGATACTCAATGATATTATCATCAAAGGGAGTAAAATACGTATTGCACTCTTTTTTCCCTTTACCAAGATTTTGTCTCATAGGGTTTTCCTGGAAAGGTTTTTAACTAGGCTGCTACCAAGACGTATCATTTAGATATGTATATTTTTTTTTCCTTCATTAAGATTTTTCCCATAGTAGTAAGGTTTTAACGAGTTACATTATTTATTGATAGACATCCAAGGAGAAATGTTATAAATAATATTGATTTGGATGTCCATCACCCCCAAATAGATAATATTTTCAATTGAAAATCTCAACCACCTCAGCATGCAATTTTTGTGATTCACATTCACATCTTAATTGAAGATCACAGTCATCTCAACACACAATGTCGGCAGTCAATATTTCCATTATATGCACCTTCTATCTTCGGCAGCAATCTATCATTCCATATCAAGAACATCTGTGTACAAGAATCATATATTATATTTCTTTGTAGACTCTAATACTCCCATATCAGAGAAGATGCTAGTTACATTATAAATATGTAATAAATAACTCAATAGAAGAGTTGAACTCGTCTTGTCTTTCTTCTCTATATTCAATATATCTTCTTTATTTTATAATAGCTAGTTTTATTTTTTGATTTTTTGTTCTTTTTCCTAAGAAATGGGAAGAAGAGATATATTGTTGATAATTAATTACAACTAAGTGAAAGTTTAGAATTGCCATTTTAAACATAATTAATTATATTATTTAATAAATATTTGAGGTTTTTTTTGGGAAGAAAAATATAGTCATTTTCCATGAGTTTTTCCTTTTATAATATTAGTATGATAGTATGATGATTTGTCTTAATTAAATTGGGTAGAATTCAAGTCAATGTGCGAATTTGTTACATATGCTTTAAACTCTTGTACTTGGTTTGAAATTGAATTACTTCAACTTTTGGGTGGTGGTTCAATTGATTTTTCTCTAAGATCTATAACGGATTTGAAGTGCTTGGGCCAACAGAATTCACAATTATCACTATGGAACACCAATATTTCATGTCACCCTTGGAACTGACTTATCTTTAGTGGGTTCGATATTTAAGAACCTATGTCCTACATTTTTTAAGCTCAGCTTCAAGACTACAAATTGATGGTGTTTTGCCCTTTAGCAAAACTGGTGTGTTGCCAAGAAAGATATTTCTTTTGTGTTTAATTGTTTAAAAAACAAATCGAATAAAGTTTTTCTTCATCCATGGGACAAGAAATACCCTAATGAGAAACTGAGAAAAAGAAAATGATTAGGATAAGAGGAAAATTATGAAAAGGTGTTGGTCAATAAGTCGAGCGGAGAAAGGTAGATGAGGTATTTTTGCTCATTATTGATAATAGTATAATCTTCATTACGAATATACTACTAACTATTCTTATAGAAATAAAATCGTACGCTTTTAAAGGTAAAATGAGATGTCAGCAAGGTTTAAAGTATCCCACAATACCATACGATACTAGTCGATACTGTATCCATATTTGGCCAAACCGATACGATACATCTCGATACATCTCTCCATTGAATTACACTAAAATATTATATGAAAATAGTGATTCATGAAGTAAATTGACAATATATTTGGTTAAGATCATTAATACAACACATTCAGGAAACATGTAATCTTTTACTAGAAGAAGGGATTTCAACAATATTATATGAAAATAATGCTACATGTGTAGCTCAATTGAAGGGATTTTACATCAAAGGAGATAGAACGAAATATATTTTACCGACATTCTTCTTCACTTATGATCTTAAATAAAATAGTGAAATCAATGTTCATTGAATTTGTTCAAGTGATAATTTTATAGATTTATTTACTGAGACATTGATTGCTTCGAATTTTGAGAAGCTGATATATGATATTGGAATGTGCGTATTCAAAGATACTCAATAATGTTATCCTCAGGGAGAGTAAAATACGTGTTGCGCTCTTTTTTCCTTCACTAATGTTATATCACATTGGATTTTCCTGGTAAAGGTTTTAACGAGGGAGTTACCAAGATGTATTATTTACATATGTATATTTTTTTTCCTTCACTAAGAGTTCTATTTATTAATAATTAATTGGAGAGAAACTTTGTATTTGGAAAAAAAGAAATACATTCGATTTAAGCATATACAAATTTTTTTTAAATGAAAAGGAAATTAAATATTAAGTAGTTAATATTTTGGGAAAATTTAGGAACACCCCGAAATGAATAGTGAAAAGCATCGATACCCAATGAATATATAAAAATTGAATTAGTAGAGAAACCCCAAAACGTCTCTTAAGTTTGCACAATGGTGCTAATTTTGTTAAGTTATGGTAGATAATCTCATAATTCCTAAATTGCCCTTAATGTTTTGTGACTTTACACTATTATTGCTCTTAATCCCTTGCTTATACTTTGGTAAAAAATTCCTTAATATATTGTATACAAAAGAGATTAGTTCATGAAGTTGTTTAAAAAATTTTACTCCCTAAAAATAAAATACAATGGGTTATAAAAATCATTGTCAAAATTAACATTAATTTTTGCAAAAATCATTTGAATGTGAACTTGGAATTCATGAGTAATTTTGACATGATTCGTCTTATATGTTATACTATTTTCGCTTTTAATACAAATGACCATTGACCCTTCAGCGAAAAAATTTAGGAATTTTTTTAATTCTCTTAGTTCATTATATTTTACTCCTAAATTCAAAATTTAAATTCAAATGATTTTTTTTAAATAATTTTAATTTGGGATAATTACTATTACCCCCTTATACTTTGGTTTTATTACTAATCAAACCCCCTTCTTTGTGAAATTACTATTGCCCCCCTCACTTCTATAGGTGTTAAGTGACTGTTAACATCAAATATGAAATGTCTACTTTGCCCTTAAAATTAATAAGTAAAAAATATGGCATTACCCACATTTATAGAAACTATATTGCATGTTAATTATATCTTTAAAATCTTATATTTTATAATTAGATTTGGATTTGGTGGGACCACATACTAATGATTTTTGAAACTTTCACATTCCACTTAAATTTTTCATAATCACCATGATGGAAGTTTTACAAACAAATTAGTATATAAAATCTAATTGATAGAAAATTTGGTAACATACATAATGGTCAACATATATTAGATGATTTTCAATTTTCAGTTTTGAATTAAATTTGATATTTCTTAATATTTTAGTTTCTATTTAATTACAACTTTCCTTTATTTTGTGATTTATTTTTAGAGAAAAAGAAAAACCACATCTTTCCTTTATTTGGTAGTTTTAGTTTTTTTAAAAAAAAGGAAAAATGAAATTAAAGTTAATTTTTTCCTATTAAGGGTAGTATTATAACTTGAAAAAAGAGCAAATAAGTAAAAAGATAATTGCAGGGTTATTTTTGGGATTTAAAAAAAATATATAGATGCCACATCATCAGTAAACTGATGGAGCTTAACGGTAGGGGGCATTAGTAATTGTTGACAAAGTTAAAGGTTGGAATAGTAATTTTAAAAAGTACAGGGGATAAAGTAATAATAAAATCAAAATACAAGGGGGCAACAATAATTATCCTTTTTAATTTTAATTTGAAAATAATTTTTACTATCCATTACATTTTTTTTTTAAGGGAGTAAATTTTTTTTATACAGACTGGTGAAGTAAATTTTTTTTAAATACATATCAGAAATTTTTTTCCAAAGTATAGACAAGAAGTTAGGGGCAATACTCTAAAGTCACAAGACATTAAAAGCATTTTAGGAATTATGAGATTATTTAACCATCACCATGGCTTAACAGAATTTGTGCCATTTTGCAAATTTAAGAAACATTTTGGGGTGTCTTTGCCAATTTGATATATTTTGCGGATGTCTGTGTTTTTCTTTATTCATTTTGGGGTGTCTCTGAAATTTTTTCTAGTATTTTATTGTGAAATGATAAGGAGAAAAAGATATAAAGTTAGTGGTTGGTGTTATAAATAATATTGATTGTGGATGTCCATCACCCCCAAATAGATAAACTTCCAATTGAAGATCTCAACCACCTCAACATGCAATCTTGGTGATTCACATTCTCATCTTAACTAAAAATCACAGTTATCTCAACACATAATGTTGGCAATCAATATTCCCATTATATGCACATTCTATCTTGGGCAACAGTCGATCATTCCATATCAAGAACATCTTATTGTGTGCAAAAATCATATATTGTATTTCTTTGTAGACTCTAATATTTCCATATCAGAGAATATGCTATTTCAATTATAAATATGTAATGAATAATTCAATAGAAAAGTTGAACTCATCTTGTCTTTCTTATTTGTATTCAGTATATTATCTTTATTTTATAACACATTATCAGCATGACTTCGCTCAATATTGCGTTTTGAGAAGATAGACGACAAACTATGTATCATTATGATTTTTTTCCAAGGTGAAAAGGATGATCGACCTTCCCGCGCGTTACTCTAATGAAGTTTGCTTTGTTCATCTTATAATATAAGTGCATCGTGATTAAGGTATGTGATTTATTGAATCTTAGAATCAAACACCTGATAAGATATTAAATCATTAAGTTTTATTGATACAATATGATTTCTTTGAGAGTTTTATCAATATCTGGACATGTTAAAAATAAAATAAATTAAATATTATGATACTTGCATGAATATTTTATTCTTCTTTTTTCTAATTATTTTGGTGATTGTCTTTCCTTTTCTTTTTGGTGAATTAGATTTTATTGATAATATATTTAGAAATTTCATTCTTATGATAAAATGAAAATATATGAATCTTCGATGTGATAATAGAAAATTCATTAGATATGATCTATGATTTAAAGTTTCAATTTTTAAAATTTTTTATAGCATGTAATGGCTTGCTATTATCATTTCTTACATTTTCTTTTATGATATTAGACACTTGGGTTGATAATTACGTTAAGTGTCATAATAATTATTAGTTGTGTATATGTGTGCAATTTTAGATAAGTAATTTATACTCAGGCTTTATTTTATTATTTGTTGATTCTATCCTATTAGATCTGTACTAGCATGATATTTGGTATTTATTGATATGGAATTTGTATTGTTTATAAATGTAATCATATAAAATTATAATGTTGTATTATTTATAGTAACATATGTGGTCATGTAACACTTTGCTTTATTTGACAATTGTGATTTATCATTAACTAATTTCACATGATGATTTTATTTATTGTATATCGTAGTTGCGAACCTTATACCACAAATATTATTAAATGCACCTGAAATTGCAAGATATGAAATTGTAACTGAATATAATTCTATAGATGCACATGAGGTTGCAAGATTTATAACTGTAAATGAATACAGTTTTGTAATTTTTTAAATTAGTTCTGGTGCAAAAAATATTATTGATGATAACTTACTAGAAAAAATAAATTCGACTTTTAATGTTTCAAATGTGCTTTTACAATAGCAATATCATAAAAAATAGTTTTAACAAATATTTTGAATGATATTATGCATTTTTGTGGCTGAGTAGAATAATGGACTATAAATGCAAAATCATAAAACTCATCATATTGGTTCTGTTTCATTCACTAAAGTAAATGCATTAATTCATGATAAGTTTGAAAGAAGAAAAAATTATAATTTTGGTCATAACTGTAGAAGTGGACGAAGTAAAAAACTAAATAATTACTGTCATTATGAATGAAATAAATAAGAGAATGATAAGGATTCTCAATTTAACTCTTTAAGGAGTAAAGATAATATTGATCATCGATGTGGTATGAAAGTCATTGGGCATGTAACTGTCGTACTCTACAACATTTTGTTAAGCTTTATCAAACTTCAATTAAAGAATAAAAACAATGTGGAGATGAATTTAACTATCCAAAATAATGATACTAAAGCAAATTTTGCCTATAAAGAGGATGATTTTGATGGTTTCACATATATTATACATCTAGATGCTGCAAACTCCTTTGAAAATAATAATTGAATATTTGGTTATGCTAGTAGAGTTCAAATAAAAAAAAATGATATTATGTTAATTTATAATTATTTTCTCTTCAAATCTCATCTCATATGTTAGTTTATATTAAATTTAATATTTTTCCCTCCTAATTTTTTTATTGATTTTTTATATATTTTTTAATATATTTTATTTTATTTTGATGAATAATGTGAATATTCTCTTATGTGTTACGATGTATATTATACTGAGAAAAAAAATTCTCTTATTTGATGATGCGAAAGCTAATGTTCATATAATAATTGGTAGTAAAACATTGATTGAAGGCTCCGGAAGAGTTAATCTATTATTATTTGGTAGATGAAATTTGCTACAAATAATGCATTATTCTGTCGTAAGTCTCAAAGAAACTTATTAAGTTTTGAAGATATATGCCAAATGATTGAGACTATAAGTTATGGTAAAAGTGAATATTTATGCATTACTACAAAAGGGTTAGACATTTTCTCCCAGTTTGTACTACACGAATATTCGAATGATTGAAATACATGTTTGGGTAAATCAAAAAAAGATTGATTCCGATAGTTTTATTATTTTGCATGACTGGTTGGATCATCCCGAATTAAGTATGATGCGAAATTTTTTTTATTAAAAATTCATTTGTCATTTATTGAAAAACCAGAAGATTCTCAAGTGAAATCTATTATTAAATATTCACTAACTCAAGTTGATATTGAACATTTGCGTTTTTTAAACGTATACTAGGTGAAATATATGAGTCCATTCACCCATCATGGAGACCATTCAAATAATATATGATTTTAGTACATGCATCAATAAAATGATCACATGTATGTTCATTATGAACTCGAAATTTGATATTTGCGAGATTGTTTGCTCAAATAATTAGATTAATAGCACAATTTATGGATTATAAGATAAAGACAGTTCGTCTTGATAATGGTAGTGAATTTATATCTCAAGTTTTATGATTCTTATATAACAACTGAAATCATAGTTGAATAGCATGTTGCTCATGTTTATATCCAAAATGATTTAATACAATCATTTATTAAATTTCTCAAATTAATTGTTAAACAAATGTTTATGAGAACAAAGCATCATTCATTTATACGCATCTGACCAACAAATTGTCATAAGTTCTCCCCATTACAATTGGCTTATAGTTAGAAGTCAAATATTTCTTGTTTTATAATTTTTGAATGTGCGACCTATGTTCCAATTGCTCCACCACAACGCATAAAGATGAGTCCCCAAATAAAGTTGGAAAATTTATGTTGGATATGAATCTCCTTATATAATTTAATATCTTGCAAATGATAGGAGATTTATTTAAAACAATACTTGTTGATTATTATTAGTTTTCACAACATGAGGGGGAGAGAATAAGTAGTTGGAAAAAGAGATTGGTCGGAATGCATTATCATTATCTCATTTAGATACTTGTACTGAGTAATGTAAACTTGAAATTCAATAGATAATGCATTACAAAATATTATGAATCAACTGCCAGATTTGCTGACCTATTAAGAGTTACTAAATCTCATATTCTAGCTACAAATGCTCCAATTAGGACTGATGTCCTAACATGACAATTTATCAGTGCAAATGAAATTAAACCACGTTTAAAACGTGGAAGATCAATCGGTTCCAAGGATAAAATCCTAGAAAAAAAATTGAGCAAATGATCAAGATGGTTATAATATGGAGACAATTTATTATGAAAATCCTGAAAACATAACTTTCTAAAACCCAAAAAGAGGTTCAAGTACCTGAAAATAATGAAGAGATCTCGATTAGTTATGTCATTGCAGGAAAAAGATGGAACCGAAAAGATAAAGTTGTCGATAACATTTTTGTATATATATACACTATGTTATTGTAGAAATAATGCAGCAAGACGAGGATCTTGAACATAAATTTGTTGATAAATGTAAATGATGAAATGATTGGTCAAAATTAAAAGACATAATTCAATTCAAACATAATTGAATTCATTCAAAAAAGTAAAGTTTTTGGACTTATAGTTTAAACATCTGAAAGTATAAAGCCAGTAGAATACAAATGAGTTTTTATGCAAAAATTAAATGGAAAAAAAAATCGTGATATATAATACATGAATTATGGCACAATAATTTTCACAAAAGTCTGGCATTGATTATATGGAAAGATGTTCTTTTGTGGTGGATGTAATCACCTTCAAATATTTTAATATGACGGTACAAGAAAATTTTGGCATGAGTCTAATGGATATTATTACAGCCTATTTATATGGCTCACTCGAGTGTGAAATTTATATAAAAATCCTTAAAGATTCAAAATGCTTGAAGCATATAAAAATTCTTAAGAAGTTTGCTCAATAAGGTTTCAGAGATTATCAAGGCATATATGGTATAATCTTCGTAGTGGATATTTATTAAATGAAAAAATATAAAAATGATTAAATTTATTATTGTGTTTTTATTGAAGGATATGTATATAATTTTAATAAGTGTATATGATGATGATTTAAATATCATTGGAATTACTGAAGAACTTCCAAAAGCAGTTGATTATTTGGAAAAAGAATTTGAAATGAAAGATCTTGAAGAGATAAGGTATTGTTTTGGCTTACAAATTGATTATTTGACGAATAAAATATTCGTTCATCAATCAACTTCTATAGAGAAGGTTTTGAAACGATGTTACATAATTAAAACACATCCATTGAGTACCTCAATGGTTGAGATCACTTAACATAAATAAATATTCATTTCGACCCAATAAAACAATGAAGAATTTATTGGTCCTGAAATATCATATCTCAATGCAATCAGGGCATTAATGTATCTAGCTAATAGTACACAATCAAATATAGAAATTTTGTTACTGTATTAGAAGATTTATCTCTTCTCCAATACGAAGACACTGGAATGTTATTAAATATATATTTTAGTACCTTCGATGAATTATTGACGTGTTGTTATTTTATGAATGTGGACATCTTACTAGTTATGCAGATGCATGATATTTATTTGATCTACATAAACCTATATCTCAAACCGGTTATTTATTCACAAGTGAATGTTAGTTATTTCATAGCGTTCAACAAAACAAACTATAGCTGTCACTTCTTCAAATCATGCAGAGACAATAGTGATTCATGAAGTAAATTGACAATATTTGGTTAAGATCATTAATACAATACATTCAGGAAACATGTAATATTTTACTAGAAGAAGGGATTTCAACAATATTGTATGAAAATAATACTACATGCGTAGCTCAATTGAAGGGAATTTACATCAAAGGAGATAGAACGAAATATATTTTACCGAAATCCTTCTTCACTCATGATCTTAAATAAAATGGTGAAATCAATATTCATTGAATTTGTTCAAGTGATAATTTTATAGATTTATTTACTAAAACATTGATTGCTTTGAATTTTGAGAAGTTGATATATGATATTGGAATGTGAGTATTCAAAGATACTCAATAATGTTATCCTCAGGGGGAGTAAAATACGTGTTGCACTATTTTTTCCTTCACCAATGTTTTATCACATTGGATTTTCCTGGTAAAGGTTTTAACGAGGCAGCTACCAAGATGTATTATTTAGATATGTATATTCTTTTTCCTTCACTAAGATTTTCTCCATAGGTTTTTTCTTAGTAAAGTTTTAATGAAGTATATTATCTATTGATGGACATCTAGGGGGAGTGTTATAAATAATATTGATTGTGGATGTCCATCACCCCCAAATAGATAATACTTCTAATTGAATATCTCAACCACCTCAACATTCAATCTTAGTGATTAACATTTTCATCTTAATTGAAGATCACAGTCATCTCAACACACAATGTTGGCAGTTAATATTTCCATTATATGCACATTCTATCTTGGATAGCAATCTAACATTCTATATAAAAAACATCTTATTGTGTGTGGAAGAATCATATATTATATTTCATTGTAGACTCTGATATTTCTATATTAGAGAAGATGCTAGTTCCATTATAAATATATAATAAATAACTCAATAAAAAAATTGAAATCTTTTTTTTCTTTCTATTCAATATATCTTCTTTATTTTAACACAGTTGGTTTTTTTTTTTTTTTTCTCCTAAGAAATGGGAAGAGAAATAATGTTGAGAATTAATTACAACTAAGCGAAAGTTTAGAATTGCCATTTTAAACATAATTAATTATATTATTTTAAAAATTATTTGAGATTATTTTTGGAAGAAAAATATAGTCATCTTCTATGAGTTCTTGCTTTTATAATAGTAGTATGATGGTATGATGATTTGTCTTAATTAAGTTTGGGATAATTCAAGTCAATGTGGGGATTTGTTACATATGCTTTAAACTCTTGTACTTGGTTTGAAATTGAATTACTTCAACATTTGGGTGGTGATTCAATTGATTTTTCTCTAAGATCTATGACGGATTTTAAGTGTTTGGGCCAGCAGAATTCACAATTATCAATATGAACACCAATATTTCATGTCAGCCTTGGAACTGACTTATCCTTAGTGGGTTCGACATTTTAGATCCTATGTACTGCATTTCTAAGCACAACTTCCAGACTATAGATTCATGGTTTTTAGCCTTGTAGTAAAACTGGTGTGTTGTCAATAAAGTTATTTCTTTTGCGTTTAATTGTTTAAAAAACAAATCGAATAAAGTTTTTTTTCATCCATGGGACAAGAAATACCCTAATGAGAAACTGAGGAAAAGAAGATGATTAGGGTAAGAGGAAAATTATGAAAAGTTGTTGGTAAATAAGTCGAGCGAAGAAAGGTAGATGAGGTCTTTTCACTCATTATTGATAATGGTATAATCTTCTTTACGAATATACCACTAACTATTCTTATAGAACTAAAACCGTATGCTTTTAAAGGTAAAATGAGATGTCAACAAGGTTTAAAGTATCCCATGATACCGTACGATACTAGTCGATACATATCCATATTTGACCAAACCGATACGATACATCTCGATATGTCTCTCCATTGAATTACACTAAAATACATTAGCCAGAGTGATACAATACTCGATACAGGACGATACGTCTCTTAAAATCTTGGATGTCAGCATTTAAGGTGGTAGTTTTAGGTGGAGAAGTAATTTGCTAAAAAAAATTGAATGATTTCTATTCTACCCTGATATGACCTGGCCCATATGGTTGTGAGGTTAATATAGACAGGTAAAAGGCTTAAGTTGTATTTTCTTTTAATTTCCTCAGATATCCAATCTTAAAAATGTTTTATAAATTATATTTTCCAAAAATATTTGACGATGACTTATAATTCATTATGTCATAACAATTACATTCTTTTTTCCACATGCATATGTGAAATGATAGTATTTTATCTCATTAAAGAAGAATACGTAACGCAAAGACAAGAAACATGTAAGGTTACAAAACGATTGACCATATCAAAATATATTGGACGACTAGAAAGGTTGACTTTGGAAGCTAATGGGTTTGTATGGCAAGTTAAATGCGACTACTTATTTATTATCATAGAATGCAATCTCGGTCAAGAAGGCATGAAAGTATTCATTGTGTATATTCTGAGTATAAATATTTTGATGACAAATTGTCATGCATTTGTGAGAAATAATTTTATGTCCTAGTTGAATTCGAGGACTTCTAGAATAGATTGAATTAGCTAGAGATATACATGAAGTTCAAAGTTTCAATTTGAACCAAGGCTTGACTAAGTCAGTCAGAATTTTTCACTGACTATCACATAGCGATACCTAGCATCAATGTACTTCGCTGTCGATCTAACCTCTGATCCCTAGTTAAATGAATTGCATCTTGCATGGCAAAAATAAAGTAAAAGTTTTGGTACATAAATAGGCATTTGAATGTTCCAATCATTATAGGAACCTCATTATTCAACGGTCTCCATATAAAACATCTTAAATTTATGATCAATGCTAATTTTGCATTAGTTTCCTAAAACCAATATATACTACTTCTATGCTAGAAGAAAACAAGACAAATTGGATAAACTAGAAGCAAACAACTCGATCAAGTAGACAATACACCTGGTTTTGGAGAAGGCCAAAGCTATTCTAGATTTTGATAAAATTCGGTTATACAACACCTCTAGACAATGTAGTAAATAAGCTAGCTCCAAACATCGAGGATCCACTAAATATAAGCTACCAAAGTATATCTAAGGTGTCACTTGAAATAATCGTAGAGCCCCATCTCTAATTTTTCTTTACGTAAAGTGGCCACTATTAAAGAACATGAATAACCTAATAATGCTACTCAAAATCCACGATCGATGTTTAAAAACATTGAGCAACTCACTGAAGGAGTACACCGAAAATGTTTAATTGCCAAAATAGAGGTCCATAGGCTACTGGAATCAGGTAGTGTCTTCTAACCAAGATTAATTTCACAAGTGGGAGGTTCTCAATTCCGACCATCCCAGATATATACTAGGGAATAAATTCTCTTTTTAGGGACAAGAGCACTATTTATTTTTACCATAGTTTGACCCTATCCAAAAAGCAAGTCTTATATAGAATTTTATTGAAATATCAAAAAAAACATAAATCATACCATTAATTTACAAATATATAAGCAATTTATACTAATATAATTTCGTCATAAAATAGGTGAGAACATGTGAACCATTGCTCAATTAATACGTATAGAATAATGCTATCCAACATGGGCCATGCTAGTAAGATATTTCTATTATCCTACACCAGTCAAACACAAATCCTGAGTCTTGATGAGATCTGCTATTGTTTTATTTTTCTAGTTTCATAAACAAATTTGATGTAGATTGTAGAATTAGACTACCTCTTTTCACACGCATGTACCAAGCACCGAACACACTATAAATCCACCGTTCCAGTGAAATATTTTCACATATCCAGTTTCTGAATTTTCTCTAAGCCTTATTATTCTAAACTCTCCAATGTCTTCCCCAACTTATAAAATGAAAAGCTTCCTATTAACCATCACTTTGGCTGGACTTCTGGCAAGTCTGATGCCAAAAACTACCATTGCTCAAACCTGTGGGTGTGCCTCAGGCCTATGCTGTAGCCAGTATGGGTATTGTGGAACAGGAGATGCTTACTGCGGCACTGGTTGCCAAGCAGGTTCTTGCTATTCAACTGCTTGTAACTGTGCATCAGGCCTTTGTTGTAGCCAATATGGATACTGTGGAACCGGAGATGCCTACTGCGGCACTGGATGCAAAGGTGGCCCTTGTTATTCTTCTACTCCAACTCCTGCAACTCCAACTCCAAGTACTGGATCAACGACGTCTGTGGCTAATATAGTGACACAGTCATTCTTCGATGGGATAATCAATCAGGCTGCCTCAAACTGTGCCGGCAAGACCTTCTATACACGTAGTGCATTCCTAACAGCACTTAATTCATACCCTAGCTTTGGCACCTCTGGGACAACGCTTGAAAATTACCAAGAGATTGCTGCCCTTTTTGCCCATATATCTCATGAAACTGGTGGTAAGTGTTTTTCATAACAAAAAGTCTTCCACAAAATTTTTAATTTCTTCAAGTTTAATTATATATGGACTCTTTAATTGCTCAGATAAAATCTTGCATATATCTATTTTAAAGTTTTTAAGTGTTTGCTTGTATGTGCAGTCTTCTGCTACATAGAAGAGATTGGTGGAGCTTCTCAAAATTACTGTGATTCAACAAACACACAGTACCCATGTGTTCCTGGTCAGGGGTACTACGGCCGTGGACCGCTTCAGCTATCTTGGAATTATAATTATGGGGCTGCTGGAAATAGTATAGGGTTTGATGGATTGAATAATCCTGGAATTGTAGCAACCGATGCTGTGACTTCCTTCAAGACTGCATTGTGGTTCTGGATGAATAATTGCCACTCACTCATGATTTCTGGCCAAGGGTTTGGGGCAACCATCCGAGCCATCAATGGTGCAATTGAATGCAATGGTGGAAACACAGCAGCCATGAATGATCGTGTACAGTATTATCAAACCTATTGTAGCCAATTTGGTGTGTCACCAGGGAGCTACCTCACTTGCTAAATATTGTATTTATTTATTAAATTTCTCAAATGATGGGAAACGAGTGATTCTCAATCAACTCTGTGGTTAATAAATTTAATCACCTCTTATGATACTATATAAATCTTGTATTCATTTTAAGATAATAAAGACCATTACCAAGTCTTCTACCTCCAACCCCCAACCCTCCACCCAAGAAAAAGAAAAATAAAATTCTAAACCAAGTCAGTTCAGTGTCTTCAAAGACACATAGCTTCTTGTATTTAAAAATGGAAAATCTCATTGCCTGTAGATTAATGGTTTTCGCCTGTTAAGGAACCTCTACGAGTACCACAGGAACTATACCACAACAACTCACAGAAGCTAGATTTGAAGAGTTTCAACCCAACTGAATCACCTCAAGACAATTCAGCTATGAAGAGTTCCAACTCAAGTGAATCACCTCAAGGTATTTAGGTCATGTGTGGAGATAGACATTCAAATCAATTCAAATTTGAAACTCAAGTTAAGAGCAGAGTTCCAACACATGTAAAACAGCCCAGCAGTTGGAATCTCTTACCATCACTCCCTCTTATCCAAGGTAGCAACGTTTTCAAGAGTTGTAGCATAGAAAGAAACTCTAAAAAAATCTATATTAAGCCATGTACAAATACAATATAAAATACAATAAAAAAAACTAGCAACTGCTCTTCACCGTGGACGTGGGTTGAAGTACACAACCGAACCACGTTAACTTCTCTTGAGTTCTCTTCTGATTTCCTTCTTTTCTTTCACATAAAATATAGATTTTGGTATGGCATCAGACGCCCAGGATGGTCTCCCATCCCCTTCATTTCCATCCCTCAACAACTTCCCCTCTATTAAGTTGAATGAGAGCAATTACTTGATGTGGAAAAATCAATTTGTTCCCTTGTTGTGAACCTATGGCTTATATGGAATCATCAATGGGACCGATCCTTGCCCACCCCCAACTGTTGTCGACGCTTCCTCCGCTACAAATTTTCCAGCGCATCTCCCAAACCCATAGTATGACCATTGGGTTCGTCAAGATCAATGGTTAATGTGTTGGCTACTTGCTTCCCTAACTGAGAATGTTCACGCACAAGTCATTGGATCCACTAATGATAAGGCTATTTGGATCAGTTAGAAAAGCTCTACTCGACCTCCTCAACAGCTCAAGTCATGCAATTTCGACTTCATCTTCAGAACATTAAAAAGGGAGGCAACACCATTCATGATTATCTTCTTAAATTTAAATCTGTTGTGGATCAATTAGCTGATATTGGTAAGAGTTTATCAGATGAAGATTTATGCCTCTATGTTTTGAATGGGCTTGACCCTGAATATGCTGCCTTTTTGACATCTATCTCAACTCCTGAGAATCCTGTCTCCTATAACGAATTATGTGGAATGTTGCTAACTCAAGAAATTCGATTAAAAGATGATAACTCCTCTCTTGATTTACCCCTTTAGCCAATCTGGCTGTTGGAGCATCCCTCACTACTCCTAGACCCATTCGGCCTCCCTTCTCCCCACATAGAGGGCATTCATCTAGCCGGGGAAGACCTTATAGAGGACTGCCCCTACCAAACCATTACCATCAATCTCATTTTATGGATATCATCATGCAAATTTAATTTCCAACTGCAATGGATCTCAAACTTTGGACATAATGAGTTTTGTCAAATCCATAATCGAAAGGGTCATAAAGCATTGGACTACCGTCAGTGTTTTAACTTTTAATCATACCTTTCAAAGTTGATTAAATAATTCAATTGCTGCAAATTTTTCGGCATATGTACCTCCTATTGCGGACTCTACTTGGTACCCTGATTCAGTAGCAACACACCACATGGCTTCTGATCTTGCTTCCTTGAATGCAACCCAACCATATCATGGTCATGATCAAGTTCAGATTGGTAATGGTGCTAACTTGCAAATTGCTCACACTGGTAATTTTCCACTATCTCTTCCTTTGGTTCATTATTAATTTATGATGTCTTACATGTACCTACAATTTGTAAAAAATTGTTGTCTGGTTTCTCAGTTTACAAGTGATAATAATTGATGAGCACATTTATATGTGAAATCTTAGGGCATAAAGCATGCATTTTACACACTTACAGTGGAGCTACCTTGAGTTTTATGTTGTTTTTGTAAATGTTAGGACTTTTCAATATTTAAGCAAACATTTGGAGCTTTGGGTATGAAACAAGCAATTTTACACATCAAGATGTTTGTTCAAATTCTCAAAGTTAAAAAATGAGCCTGATCTGAAGCATGATGGGCTTAGAGATGTGATTATGGGCCAACTCCAAAGTATTTTAGAAATAAAGAAGCAAATCTTGATCTACGGCTGAGATTATAAACTATCAATCAAATCTATAGAAGTATTATTGGAAATTCTGTAAAGAGAGTCTTAATGGAACCAAGGGATCATAATATCCACCTATTCTAACCTTGACCCGGATCCTTGTATTCGGTCGGAAGACCCGCGGTGGAAAAATTTATGACCATTCGATTGATGATCATGATTCGGAACCGAGCCCATGGACATTGACAATGATCCCCTTGCTTAAATGCTTGTCGGTGTTTAGGAAGTCTCGCTCGGAGGTTAATATGGTTGATATACCAAATAACCTCCTGTGCACAATCCGGGTATTCCCCGAACTAGACTTCTTGATTGAATTTTCAGAAAACCTCACTCAATTTGACCTTGTTAGCCTTTCAATCCCTCTTGGTTGCTATTCTAACCTGTTTTCTTGTATTTTGGTCGATCCTTTTGGTCGATACCTCGACCGGCCATCGCCTATCCCATCTGTTAATGATTCCATGGAATATTCCTTTTCTATTTAATATGACCTCGAGCCTTGGCCTTTTGCAATCATTTTTCTCACTGGGAACATGGGGAGAGCTTCCCGCGGCTCCTTGGTTAGTGTGAAGGGTATCTCATCAAGACACTTAGTTTATCATTGACTCTTGTCTTCATCTTCCACACTGGTATGACTCCTCATTCCACTCTCTACCCTACCATTTTCTACTCTTTTCTATTGTCATCTTGCTGATGAGACATTTGGAATGGTGCTGCAACCTTGCACCACCACTCCGTGCCTACTCATGCTCAATCCATGATTCCCTTAGCCATTCATTGATGCTATGCTTATATCTCATGCCTAGCATATGTATTCCATGATTTACCTATTAACATCATACCATTTGATATCAAATTGAGCTATAGAGTGTATTATGTTCATGTTTAACATTGCCATATGATTTCAATCGAATTTCTATTAGTTCCTCTAACTATTACATGCTATTCCTCATCAATGCAATCAATTCCAACTCATGCCATGATGTTTATCACTTGAACTTGATAGCTCAAATTGGGGCTTTTTAATTTGACCATTGGATTGGGTTAATTCCTTGATTTATAGTGTCCTACTACTGTTGTTGTATGCCTCCAAGTTTCGATTGATCCGAACACCTGGGACTCATTTGGACCAAATCCCCAAAATCCACTATTCTCCCGAGGACAATTTTGGTCGATCCTTTTGGTCGATACCATCGACCAGCCATCGACCAAGTTGTTGTCTGACAACCTTGGTCGTGTTTGACTCAAATGATATCCGATCTTCCCGACTTCTTTTCTAACTTATTATTGATGTTTGTTTAGGGCCTTAACAATTCTATTGGACTATTCTTGGTATTCTCAATTCATCATCAACTCATCCAAGGTAAGGATGGTTATATCCATAAACATATAGTCATTAAATATTGAACTGTGCTTTATTTAAAGAATGAAATCCCTAAATTTCCTTCAATCATTATGAGGCTACATATGTGTTGAACGGTGTATTTAAATCTTTATACTTTTGTTGTGTTACTTTATCATTTTGATTTGCTTATGATTATAATGATTCGTTTCAATATCATGATTTGATTACTATTGTGAATATGCATTGGATGCATGAGAAATGATGAGATTTGATGTGTGATTGCTTATGTATGACTTGGGATTGGGGGTGTCCTCGACACTTCTTCCTTGGGCATCGGAGGGAATAGTATGGGATGTTCTCCGATGGTGCCTATTGACACTCTCCGAGTTATTGGATGACATACATAGGATTGTCTAGTTGTGTGGCTAGGTTCATCCTTGTCGTGTCGGCCCATCGGAGGGCATTGAGGCCAACACCCGTGGTAGTGTTGGTTGGATGGGCGCTCTGGCGGTGTAGCCAATCCGGTGGGGACATAAACCATGCTATGGATACTTGAGGGGTCATTTATTGGTAGAGTTGCATATGGATAGACTTGGGCTCACGGGCGCTCAAGACCGGTAACCATCCTGTGAGAGGCGTGAGAGTTTCCCGTTTACTATTGTGGATGACCATAGGGTTGATGAGTCCGAATCCGGGATTTCGCTGATTCTAGTGTGAAGGATCCGGAAAGGATCGCCGGGGCGAGAATGGGCGTATCTGAATCGACTTGACCGACTTAGTAGATGACTTGCATTGGGCTAGGCTTTCCGTGACATGAGCCGAGTCTTGACCAAATGGTGATGTGAGAGGCGGTGACCGATCCCCTTACCACGGCTTTTTGATGACTTTACCGATCTTCCCGGCATTCCCAAGATATGGAAATGGGAGAGTGACTCGACCTAGAAGTCGGTGCTATGACTTAAAGCATGTCTACCCTAGAGACTAGCATTCATAGAGTTAGACTCATATCTCGCATCATATGTTCCATATCACATTGCATTATTATATGTTTGAATGTGTATGATTTCTAATTATGGAATAACTTCCTTGCGAGTTCTTCGAACTCATTCCTTTTTGTGCAAATGTTTTAGATTACATTCCAGTGCCGAAGATTACGATGGCACCTCTTATGAGGCGGACTATGATTCAACATACTACCCTCCGGGTAGTGGCGTCGGTGAGGATCCGTATATTGGAGCCGAGGAAGATTACTATCCGCCGGGTTAGCCCCACGTTGTGTGGGGGGCAGCGTTGGTTTACTTCATCCATACTATTGAGGAGACTACCATTAGTATAGAAGAAACCCTAGCATAGTGCCCCATTCCCCTGGGTTTTGTGGAACCTTGGATATTGTAATTAACTTGTCTTTGAATTATTCGGTGACATTCGGATATGTTACTAACTTGATTTACTTCTTTCCGCTCGGAGGGTGGCTACCACACCTTCTCACCCTTTATGATTTTGATCACACTTTATTATTATCGATATTCCGCACTCTGATTTAGTTAATCTTGTCTTATTCATGATACTTAGTATTAGCTGTTTTTACCATTGATTATTACTGTTCATGATTGTGTTACCGTGTATGTGGGAGGCATGGACCTCAGATCATTGATCCTTGGACTGTGGATCACATCCCGGGTATTCCAAATGAGGTACCGGCTGGGTGGATGTGACATGTATTCCACTCCAGAAAGAAAAGTCTTGTTCATCAAGTTATAGTGCACTCTAAAAGCTTCCCCAAGTCAAAAATATGGAGAAAAGGAGTCCTTGCATGCTTCAATATTTTATATCCTATTTGGGACTTGATCAAAGAAGGAAAAAGCAGAAAAATAATCCTATTCAGAGAAGGAAGAGGGAAAAATCTCGTTTTTGAGTGTATCTATCCAGTTTTGATCAAGCCCTTCATCGAATGGTCATCTGGTGTCTGATTGAGCTGATTTTGGAGGAGAGTTTCACGACTTCTTGATCCTCGAATCCAATGGTAGAAAAGTGCATTTGAACTCTCTAATTCAGTCCGATTAGTATGCCAAAACCCTCATTGGTTGAGTGAGATAAGAACTTTGAGTTTGATTCAAACTATGTCAAGAATCATATCCCATGTAACCTAGGAAATTACTCTATAAAAGGAGAGTACACTCCAGCAAGGGAAGAACATTTTTTGAAGCATTGGAGGAGCACACTTTCTTTTCTCTTTAGTTTATTTAGGCCATCTACACTTT
Source organism: Hakea prostrata (assembly GCF_041222555.1). NCBI lineage: Eukaryota > Viridiplantae > Streptophyta > Magnoliopsida > Proteales > Proteaceae > Hakea > Hakea prostrata. Next base: position 49,071,552 of record NC_142604.1, on the reverse strand, counting down.
TTCTTTCTCTTTAATTTATTTAGGCTTTCTCTAGTTTTCTTTGATTGCTTTTGTGGGATTCTAGTTTCTAGATTGAATGTTTAGGTTCAATTTTTCTATGTAATGCAACTTCAATTTCAATTTCAAGTTCAAATTCAAGTTTCAAGTTTAAGGATTTGTTTTTCTCTGGGTCTAACAATTGCAGATTGAGATCATTCTAGATTTGGTTGTTAGGGTTGGTTGAGATTTGAATTGTTTGTTCAAGGCTTTTTTATTATTCAAGATTCAAAGATGCAAATAACTAACCTTCGCCAATAATCTTCTCCCCCCCCCCTCCATATTCTTAACTTAGGATTTATTTTTCAACATTTATTTATTGTTCTCCTTTCTCCTTGGGTCTTTGATCAAAGATGCCTACAGTCGTGCCTCTCTTTGGTTAAGGTTTACATTTTCCTTTTTTTGCTTTGTTATTTACATTCTAGAATTTTCGTTGTCTCGCTTTAATATCTGTATTGTTCTCCTTTCCCCTTGGGTCCTTGGTCAAAGATACCTACAGTCGTGTCTCTCTTTGGTTAAGGTTTTCATTTTCTTTTTATTGCTTTGTTATTTACTTTCTGCATTTTTTTATATTATTTTGCCTTTTATTTATGTGTTTTTATTTATTAGATGATGAATGGTTAGGTTATATTTGTGTTATTTTTAGTCTCAATTCGATCTTATTAGATGTATGTGTTAGGACCACTCATTTAGTTTAATTAATTTGTTAAAATTTTGAATTATTGCACTCTCGCGTTACCATTATGAGCTTAAATTCTAAAGTGACATCTGTCCTTGAGATCGACCCATTAGCTACACAATACCGTGCACTTGCGGTTATTTTTACATTGCAAACAATAATGTTGTCTTTGAATTTCACCGTGACATCTATTATGTAAAGGATAACATCACGGGAATAATGTCTTCTGCAGGGATGAAACTCTAATGGGCTTTACCAATTTAATATTTCCACTCCAAAGCATGCTTTTGTTGGTGAAAAGACAAACTTATCTCAGTGGCATTCACGGATGGGCCACCCTAGCTTTAAAGTTGTTCAACATTTAATTTCTACCTTTGATTTACCTTTCACTAAGGAAAAGGATTTTTTTAGTTCATATTGCATGCCAACAAGGGAAGAGTCATAAACTCCCCTTTGAACTTTCTAAAACCGTTTTAATGCATCCTATAGACTTAATTTATTTAGATGTTTGGGGGCCTTCACCCACTATTTCTATTGAAGGTTATCAGTATTATGTGATTTTTGGGGATAAGTTTATTTGGTTGTATTCTTTAACTATTAAATCCGAAGCACTTGATGTGTTTCAGAGATTCAAGAAGTTGGTTGAGAATCTTTTTGGGCAAAATATAGAATTGTTTCATAGTGACTGGGGTGGACAATATAGATTTTTCTCCACCTTTTCTAACTGATTCAGGAATTGTACATTGATTACCTTGCCCACAAACCCATGAACAAAGTGGGGCTGTTGAAAGGAGACATAGACATATAGTTAAGACTAGATTTATTCTACTAGTCCATTCCCACACTCATCGAAAATATTGGAACCATGCATTTGAAACTGTTGTTTTCCTCATAAATAGGATGCCTACTAGGGTTTTGGGGAGTGTCTCTCCCTTATTTAAACTTTTTGGTGAAACCCCAAACTATCAAACCCTTCGTGTGACTTCGGGCTTGCCCCCTGCCCCAAACACAATGTTTTGTCGACACTTTCTGGGGGTCCTACACCGTGGGAAATGTTGATGACCAATGAAATTTACTCGTCTGTTGTTTTGATGGCGCGTTTCCCTTTGGGAGGGCCCCTCCTGCGCCCTCTCCTTCCGTCCTTTGGCCCTCCCCTGTCCCCCTCCCTGGTCTCCTCCTCCCCCCCCCTCTCTGTCCCATCCCTATTTGAATCTACACATGGTTCAAACTCCTTAGCTAGCTCACCCCCCTCCACATACTCTAACCAAACCCAATCTGTCACATCCACCTAGCCGATACCCTATCTGGCATACCAAAGTGTGTGATCCACAACCCCAAAGATCAGTTTGACGAAATCAACCTCCCACATTCACAATAATACAATCAAGAACATAACGAAATCAATGTTTAAGTATTATAAAAGAATGATCAAGAGAAGTTAAAGATAGTTTACAATATAATCAGAGTGCGAAAAATGATACCAAAAGAATAAATCAAGTGTAGAGTGTAGCGGAAAATTACTCAACAAAAGCAGTGGAAAAGTAGCTCAAAACTTAAAAGGAAATTACAATCGATTCCAAAAAGGAAGGAAAAGAAGCAAACTAAGTCTAAACTATTGTCTCTTCAAGTCTAAAAAAAGTATGTCTAAAAGTAAAAGCTTCGATGTCCCATCACCAACACACGAGCACCAGAGTCGGACTAATCTTGAAATGCTCCAGCTTTCTTCTGGTAGTCTTCACAGTCGTAGTCATAACCGCCAGCATCTTGGGTATAGTATGAGTCATCCGCTTGGGCTTCGTAGTATTGGCCCTCATAGTCATCAGTACCTGCAGGAATATCTCACAACATTATTCCAAGAAGGGTGAGTTCAAAAGAACTCAGAAGGCAATTTATTCCACTATAACATATATAACATGATAGCAAAGCATACAACATGCAATATGATATGAAACAATCATGCAAGTATACTTCTAACTCTATGAATGTTGGTCTCTAGTGGCAGACATGGTTTAATTCATAGCACCATACTCCTCTGGGTAAGTCTCAAATCACTCTCCCTCAACCATCTCGGTATCTTTGGTTCTCCGGTGGTACTTGGGTCTTGCATCCTTCTTTGACATTCCATGGCTGGGGTTTAGGTCACCGCTCTCTCACATCACCATTAGTCTGAGTATTGGCGCATGTCAGGGTTAATCTTAGCCCAATGCAAGTCATCTACTTAGTTATATTAAGTCAAGGTTAGATACTTCCATTCCTAGCCTCTCGTGATTCTTTATGGTATCCTTCCCACTAGAGTCATCGTATCCTATGGCTACAACCAACTCAAACTACAGACTCATTAACCCTATTGGTCATCCACAAATAGTAAACGAGAAGCTTTCATGTCCTCTCACTGGTTGGTTACCGGTCTTGAGTGCCCATGAGCCCAAGTCTACTATTACAACCCTTCCAATGAATGGCCCCCACAATGTGATTCATGTCCTCTCACGGGTTGGTTACCGATCTTGAGCGCCCACAAATCCCCATTGCTGCCACGGGTCACTCAGTTCAATTCCCTTTTGAATCGGGTCTTATATAATAGGGTAATCCTAGCCAAACATTGCTAAACAAGCCCTAGGTATGTCAACCAATAATCAGGGAAAGAGTCAAGGGGCATCATAGGAAAACTTCTCATACCACCTCCACTGTGGTGTCCAAAGATAGAAATATCAAAAGGACATTCCCCATTCTCCAATTATAACTAAGGCAAACACATGCCAAATTAGACATTCATAACCACAACTGATGAATCATTCACATAGGGCAATAAGCAATCAAAATAACAAGTGAATCACATGATTAAGTCCTACTATAGTTATAGTAATTACAACAACAATGTAACTATAAGTAAATCATGAAAACAGTAGTTGAAATCAAATATAAGCAAACATGTATTTTAGGTTATTTGGGAACAAACGTCCTTACCTTAGTTAATCTCGAAAAACTCCGGAGAAAAAAATGAAGACATGTCCAAAAGTTAGCAAACAAACCCTAAACAAATATAGGTTAAGCATTAGAAACAAACCCTCGAAGATTAGAAGTGAAATAGATCAAAATAGGGCAAACCTTGTTGTCATTGACTCTGTCGGTCGGTCATCTTGGTCAGTCAAGCTAATTGACCAAGGTGATTGACCAGACCAGTTTTGTACGGACAGAAACCCTAGTTTTATAATCTGAAACACAACTTTCGAGACTCGAAACACTCTGAAATTGTAAGGGAAACTCTAAAACAATAGACTAAGATTATCTAGCATAGATTAGGAATCAACAATGATCATTAGAAAAGAATTCTAATTTAATCAAAAGCTAGGTTTAACCGAAATCAATCCGTGAATTCTACGGAAAGAGAATTCACTCTAGAAAGAAAAGAACAATAGATCATAGTCAAAAATCATCATGGGAATGAATCTAGCATGCTTGAGAAATCAAAAACCTAGAATGGATATTCAATCATGAAGATCACACTTAATTTCCCTTCGAAATCATCATGTGGAGATTCACAAAGTCATAGAGTGTATGGAGATCCAATCTAGAACAGCAAAGATTGGAGGATCAGTCATGGGAATGACATAAGATCATCCTCCTAATCACAGAGAATAGAAAAATTCAATAGGAGAGTAGATCAAGTGAGAGTAGGAGTGAATACCAACCTTAAGAAAGAAGATTTTCCGAAAAGCTTTGAGGATTTGATGAGGATCTTCTAAAATTCCAATCTGAGTGCTTGAGAAAGGCTTCCCACGTTCTCCAGAGACTTTGGAACATAATGGGGCTGATTACCACGAAGTTCTAATATAAAGAGCATAAAAAACCCTATAAACCAAAATTTAAAAAATAACCCCTGTCTCTGTTGGTTTGTCACTTTGATCGACCAAGGTGATCGACCAACACTGACAGAATGCCTAAAAACAAGGTTTTCAAGCTCCAAACCTCAAATTTCCAAAGGGGCTTCTCCCAACTCAAACAAGTGACTTACCTAGCATTGAGGGACCTTCCAAAATATGTCCAACTAGGGCTCAAGTCCATCAACCAAGCTCTTCATCTTCAAGGTGCAATTTCTTCTCCAAATCAAGTAAGGTTTCCATATAGGGAACTCCATCATCAATCTCCATGGTTTCTGGGTCAAACGCCATGGGATCCACTGAGATGGCCCACAAATGCCTTTTACCTTCACTTCGAGTCTTTGGACCTACAACTAAATGGATTTCCGGGTTAGGGTTTGGGCTAGATTTCACAATCCCCCCCCCCTTCTCCCCTCCACCGATTCCTCCTCATACAGCTACCTCTCTTCCCAATATAGAACTTGTAGTAAATCATTCTGTTTCTACCCAACCCATAAATTCCCACCCTATGGTCACCTGCAATAAAATTGGCACTAGGAAACCTAAAGCCGATCTTGCCACTTCACATACTTCAAACTTTACCCACATTGAGCCCACCAATTTCACCACTCCCTATAAATAGCCACACTGGATAAAAGCCATGGATGAGGAGTTTAATGCTCTACTAAAGAATGACACCTAGTCTTTGGTTCCTTCTCCCCAGTTTGAGAATATTATTGGTTGTAAGTGGATTTTTTGGATCAAAAAGATGATGGGCCAATTTAGCGGTATAAGGCTCACTTGATTGCTAAAGGGTTAAACCAAGAGGAAGGGCTTGACTATAATGAAACCTTCATTCGATTCACTAGCTAGATGTCCATAATGCATTCTTGCATGGTTACAAGAAACTATGTACATGAAGCAACCACCAGGTTTTCACTGACTCTCATCATCCAGATTATGTTTGTAGGCTCCATCGGCCTCTCTATGGGCTAAAGCAAGCTTCCCCATGCATGGCTTGGCAAGCTAAGTACATTTCTTTTGGAATATGGTTTTCAAGGGTCCAAAACTAATACTTCTCTATTTATCTACAAAGGGGTACTTGAGACTATTTACATTCTAATCTATGTGGATGACATCATCCTCACTAGCAACAATGAAGAGATGTTAACTACCTTTTTAAAGCATATTGGCTCTACCTTTACAATAAAGGACATGAGGTCACTTCACGTCTTCTTAGGGATGTCTGTCACTCAGAATCTCGATGGTCTACATCTCAGTCAAATTCAGTACATATTGGATTCTTGGACAAGGCAAACATGACAAATTGTAAACCGGTTCAAATTCCTATCTCTACCTAATGTTAGCTTTGTTGGTTCACGGGTGAACCCCTTTCTAATCCAACTCAATACAAGAATATTGTGGGTGCTCTCCAATATGCTACCCTTAAAAGGGCTGAGATTCAGTTTTCCATCAATGAGGTTTGCTAATTCATGCATAATCCAACTATTGATCACTAGTCAACTATCAAACGGATTCTTCACAATCAAAAGGGCACGATTACAACAGGGTTACTTATTTCATAAATTCTCTGATTTACGGTTGTCAGCCTTTTTCAGATGCTGATTGGGCAAGTTGCCCTGATGATTGCAAATCCACTGGAGGTTATGCTACTTTCTTGCCGTTGCTCCGCCCAAATGTGTTCGTGGTTTGCCGGATCGCGCCCTCCCCCGCTGGGGCCGGTTCGCCTTTTTGGTCTTCTTTTCCTCCCCCCTCCTTGGTGTGCTGTGGGGTCCTTCTCCTCCCCCTTTTTCTCTCTTGCTGTGGGTTGCTTCCTTCTTTGTGCGTCCCCCGCTTTTCTTTTGTCCCCGGATCTTCTTTTTTCCCCCTTTCTCTCTGGTTCCTTTCTTGTGGGCTCCCCCTCCCGCCGTTGGTTGGGGCTGTTGGCCTCCCGTTCCGCCTCCTCTGTTTGGTTTCCCTTCGTCCCTCGTTTTCGGTCTGTGTGGGTGCCTCTTCTTCTTTGCTCTGCTGTTCCCCTTTTCCCCAGCGTTGGCTCTCTCCCTCTCTCTCTCTTCCGGTGCCGTTTTCGGTTGTGCTCGGTCTTGTTCTATCGCCTGTCTTCTTTTCTGGCTGCGCTCTCTTCCCTGGCGTGTTTCCTGCCACTTCTTCTCTTGGTTCTCTTCTGTTTCCTTCTTTTCTTTCCTTTGTTTTTTCTCCTTCTGGTCTGGTGGGTTGTCCGTTGTTGTTTTCCTGTTCTTCTTCGGTTGGGTTTTTCTTATTCTGGCCTTCCGGTCCGGTTCTTTTCGTTTGTGTTGTTTCTATTTCCGTTCTGGTCCTTTTTGTTGTCCGTTCCCCCCTTGCCCCCTTGCTGTCCGTTTGGCCTTCTTGTTCTTTTCTTGATTTTCCTGGTTTTCTTGGTGGTGGCTGTTTGCTGCCTTCTTTCTGGGTGGTTTGTTCTTCCTGTTTGCCCCCGTGGTCCTGTTGTTTTTTGTCGTTTATGTGTTCTGTTCTGGGTCTTTCTCTGCCGTTTTATTCTTTTCCTATTTGGTGGCTTGTGTTCGTTTGTCTGACGTCTGGTCTTTGGGGTTTTTTTTTTTCTTTCTGCTTTGTGTGGTTATTTAATCTCATTGGGAGTGTGTCGTGCCTTTGGTTCTGTTTCGTTCTCCCGTTTTCTTGTGTCTGTGGGCTGTGCCTTGCGGTTCCTTTGGCGCTTGTTTTTGGCGTTTGCCGTCTTTTTTTATCTGCTGCTTCTCCATCGCTCGTTTTTTGTCTACTTTTGGTATTTTTGTTGTTGTGGTTTTCATTTTGTGTTTCGGCCGGACTTCTAGCGTTGCTGTTGGGTTCTTTTCTTTTGGTTTGCTGGCTTTGCTGTCGGTCCTTCTTATTGCTGTCCTTGTATCTAACCCTTTCTTCGCCCCTCTTTTCTGTTTCTTGTGTGTTGCTCCCTGGGTGTTCGGTGCGGCGCTGGCCCGTCCTCGTCTGTGTGTTGCTTTTGCATGGCCTGCCTCTTTTGGTTCTTCTTGCTGCCTTCCGTGCTTTTTTTTTTTTTTGGCCTTTTTCCGTCTCTATATAGCTTTTTTTGGTCCTTCTCTTTCATTTGTTTTTCTCTACTTGTGGGTCTTCCGGGTTTTTCTTTTCTTTCTTTCTTTTTATTTTTTTTTTTTTTTTGTTTTTTAGGTTCCTTTGTCCTATTGGGTGTCGTCTTTTCCTTTCCTTGTTGTGCTTGTGGTTTTGTTCTTGTTTTGGCTTCTTTTCTGGTTGCTTTCTGGCTTTGTTTTCTGTTAAGGAATATATTAAGGGAAAATAAAACAAGGAAATTAAGTTGAAATTATAAATAAATATAATATAAGGAAAATGGAGTATCTGGCATATAGATGGTCATGTGAATAATTAGTATTATAGCTAACCAACATGGGTCTTGCTAGTAAGACATTTCTACCATTCTAGACCGGTCAAACCAAACTCCAGAGCCTTGTAAGCATATTTGATGTAGACTGTAGCCTTGTAGGCTTAAATTGTCTCATCTCTCTCGCATGTACTTTGCACCTATTACACTATAAATGCACCCTTCCCATGAACTATTTCCTTAAATCCCAGTTTCCACATTAAAGCTTTCTACTAGCCATCACTTTGGCTGGACTTTTGGTAAGTCTGGTGCCCAAAACTGCCATTGCCCAGAACTGTGGGTGTGCGTGGGACCTTTGTTGTAGCCAATATGGATACTGTGGAAAATTACCAAGAGATTGCTGCCTTTTTTGCCCATGTATCACATGAGACTGGTGGTAAGTTCCTCATATGAACAAGTCTTCCATATATTTTTGATTTCTTCAAACTAATTCATTTTAGGGTCTTTTATTTTTTTAGACAAAATCATGGATGTATATAGTTCTAAGTGTGTGTTTTCATGTGCACAGTTTTCTGCTACATAGAAGAGATAGGTGGAGCCTCTCAGGATTATTGTGATCCAAAATACACACAGTATCCATGTGTTGCTGGACAAGGCTACTATGGCCGTGGACCACTCCAGCTACCATGGAATTACAATTATGGTGCTGCTGGTAACAGTATAGGATTTGATGGATTGAATGATCCTGGAATTGTGGCAACCGATGTAGTGACTTCCTTCAAGGCAGCATTGTGGTTCTGGATGAACAATTGCCACTCAATCATGATTTCTGGCCAAGGATTTGGGGCAACCATTCAAGCCATTAATGGTGCAATTGAATGCAATGGCAAAAACACAGCAGCCATGGAAGATCGTGTTCAGTATTATGAGACTTATTGTAGCCAATTTGGTGTGTTGCTAGGAAACTACATCACTTGCTAAGATTGTATGTATTTATTAAATTTCTCAAATGATAGGAAAAACAATAAAAGATTATTGTCACCCCTGAGGGGTGGCTCAATTGGCAAAAGACCGACGCTTCCACATAGGAGGTTATAGGTGTTAATGACTAAAATGGTCATTTTATATCCCCGGTTAGAATCGACGGTTGAACGGTCCGACCAGGATTACAACCCAACAGGATCCGACCAGGAAGTTCATGGTAGGACCGACCACATTAAAGTCCCTCTTATACATTGAGTGGCCGGTGGGTGACTCCTACCCCAACCGGAAAGGAGTTATTGGTAAGGACTCTTCCGGTTACTCTCCTCACACTCTGCGGTTTTTATATACTCTTCCCATCTTTATAAGACCTCGGTAACACTGGGCGGTATTCTCTTCTTGTGTCTTCTGATTCTCTGGTGTTGAGATCTATTTTGGTCGCTTGTTCGCGGAGCGCTCGCCCCCGGTCGGCTCGTTCTGCGGTTCGTGCGGGGCGGCGGTTCCGTTCTGGGATTTTTGTTCGCGGCTGCGGATGGATATCCGCGCAGCCGCCAGAATTTGACACGTCAGCGTGGGAAAATGGACGGTTTGGATTCTCTAAATAAATTTTTATATTTAAAATGTTTTAACATATTACAATTATTCGTCCCTCAAATTCTTTAAATTTACAAAAGCCAATCCCTGATCATCTCAGTGAAAACAGATCCTAAACTTCATCTGGCCATACAAGCTCCTCTAACCCCTCCAACATATATACAAGATCATGAGAAAGTGCATCGTAGATGAGGCTCTTTACAAGCTTGGAGTGGAGCGTCTTACCTTTTCAAAGATTCGTAAGATGGGTTGGGAATCTTGGGATGTCCTGGAGCCTAAGATAAAAAACTGACTGAACGCCGTCAAATTTGTAGTCAAATCCCTCTTCCATGGAGAAAGAATGGTCTGCGATCACGTTCTGCAGTGGCAGTTAATTTCTTTGAAAGTTGCTTCCTTGCCTCAATTATCTTCTCAATTTTAGTTGTTAAACTCATTATTTCGTTTTGATGATCTTCTATTTGATTTTCAAGTCTTGTTATTCTCTTCTTACTTGCTAGTGCTTCTTCCTACAATAACTCTATTAAGTTCTTTTGTTTTTCACTCCAAGCCTGGGCCCTCTGTAATCGATCTTGAAGAACATTGACCCTCTTTTTGGATTTTAACCTAGCTGATTCGGAGATCTCGATCTGGGCTTCTACAGAGTGAACGACTTCTTCAACCTGCTTCAAAGTTAACCTCAACATTGATGAAAGGTCTCGGTTTCCAGTGAATGAAAAGCTTCTTCGACCCACACTCGTTCCCTGCTCCTCTGTTGGAAATCTGGTGACGTTCTCTTCCATCTTGTTCAGTACCTTCAATTCCATGGTTTCTGCTTTCATGGAAGTGACCATCTCCCTCTCCCTCTCCTCCATGGGCTTGAGCTGCACAGCAGCCTCTAGATCCTTAACCGGATTTCTCTCATTGCCACCCACCACTTGTTCATTTATCCTTTTCTGCAATTCGACCTCAACCAAAGGAGAAGCCTTCTGTTTCTTCATAGATGGGTATCTCAGTAGGTGCCATACCTTCCTTCCTCTTCTTGTTGAGGATGAAATCCTTAGGCGAGAATTCCACTACAAGAAAAACAACAAGAACAGGTCAGTTCATGAAACCCACAAGCAAGAACGACATTCCTGTGAAAACTACCAAGTTTTTAAGCTCACCACGACTTAGCCCAGCTTCAAATAGTGTTCTCTCATCCTTCAAATCCTTCGCCAAGACCACCTTCACCAAGATGATCAGGGATTGGCTTTTGTAAATTTACAGAATTTGAGGGACGAATAATTGTAATATGTTAAAACATTTTAAATATAAAAATTTATTTAGAGAATCCAAACCGTTCATTTTCCCACGCTGACGTGTCCATTCCACGCAGCCGCGAACAAAAATCCAGGTTAGAGTTCAAAACTCCTCAAGGCCAGAGACAAAGCTCAGCCTATATTAATTATATAAAAACTCCCATGAGGATGTAGTCGAGGTACACACACGCTCGTCCCAATACATCTCATATTCCTATAAAAAATATTTATTTAATCATCTACTATCAATACTGTAAATCTTGTATTATTTTAAGATAATAAAGACCGTTGCTATCATACACCTTAATTGCCTTAGGGCGGGGGCGGCAAACACGTTTGAACGTGGATAAATTGGTTGGGGACCCCGTTTTGGGGCGCTTTGTCGGCCCCCCCCGTGGTTGCCTCGTTTTGTCTTTTTTCGGGTCCGTCTGGTTCATGGAGTTGGAAAGAGCATTAATTTATTGTTATGGTACTGGATGGATTCCTTACTAAAAATTCCGTTTTCCAAGATTGAATACTTCAATGTTTTTTTCTTTGTTTTTTAAGTATAAGGATCTTGTCAAACTAATTTAAAAAAAAATAATAATAATAACTAGCTGCATGCAAACTCGTCGCCTATGTGGGACATCAATATTTTAGATGACCCTTAGAACTGAATTATCTTTAATAAGTCCTTGCCACTCATCTGCTGCTTCCATTCAAGGAACTATCTCACTTTCCATCTTTATTAATTTGTGGTACAAAAGTCTTGAAAAACATAACTTATGAATTTAGTTCTTTAATCCATAGGCCCTGCGGCCCATATATGTTGGCCCAGTTCAAATTCAGGAGTTGGTATCCTCTAGCCTGATGGGTGGAGGATTGTACTCCACTCATATCTTTACCATCACATCTTTAGGGAGTGGGCTCATTGACGGTTCGCTTTATGAATATTCAAAAGTGGAACCTGTCTAAATGTGTGATAGAAAGATGTAAGAAAGTACAAGGGGTAGACCTTAACTCACATTAAGATTGCTCTATAAAGGGTCTGTCTAGTTGGGATATCTGAATTTGGGAAATACAAGAGTTTCTTACCCCAAAAAAAAAAGGGTGGGGGGAGGGGTGAGAATACGAGAGTTCAATCTGTATTTAAGGTAAACCTTAGGAGGGCTATTCCTATAATTTAGCCTCAGAGGTTTTGGCTATGTATGAGCTTCCAAAAGAAGTGCTCATCAAGCAATTCTAGTGCTTTGTAGAAGCATTAGAGAATAATAATGAAGGACCAGGTGCCCACCCCCCTCTTTACCCGCCCTTCCTTTTCTTCTTTCTCCTCGCTCTACTTTTCCCTTTCCGTCTTTTTTATTTATTTATTCCGGTTGTTTTTTTCTTTCTTTGCCCCTTTCCGTTCTTCTTCCTCTTGTTGGGTTTTTTGCCCTCTTTTTTTTTTGTTCCCTTTTGGGCCCTTCTTTGTTTGGGTTTTTCTTTCTCTTGTGTTCTCTTCTTTGGTCTCTCTGTCGTTTTTCTTTCTTTTCCTCTTTTCTTCCTTGTTGTTTTCTTCCTCTCTCCCCTCTTGGTCTTCCTCTCCCCCTCTTGTCTTCCTCTCCTCTCCTTTCGTCGTGCTTTGGGCTTGCGTGGCTTGTGGGCTCTGTGTTTTTGGTTTGGGTGGTTTGTTTGTTTCTGGTTTCGTCGTTTGTTTTCCCTTGGTTGTTCTTTCTTCCTCTCTACCCCTCGTTGGTCTTCTTCTCCGCCCCTGTTGGTTGGCTGTGGTGTCCTTTGGGGTTTGTTTCTTCGCGCTTTGTTGTTCCGTTCTTCTTCTTCTCCTTCTTTTCCTCTAGGCCCCATTTCATTCAAAATCTAGGGTTCAGGTTTCCCTACCTTGATTGCTGTTATCTTCCTTTGTCAGTGGTGAATATTAGTTTGTGAGTTTTCTTATTGTCGGAACTCCATGCAATCTATGTTGTGTAAGTTGTTTTTCCGCAGTTAACTCGTTTTTGTATATATGTACTCTCTTTTTTCTTCCACCCTTGAATCTAGGGTTTTGAAACAGTGAAGGAGAAAATTTTGCTCTATTTTTCATCAATTATGACCTTGTCTTTCACATGCTAACTGAATTATTAGTCCATAAGAACCCGGAATCCTGCTTGTGTTGCATTTTGTTTTAACTTGATGATGCTGAATATAATTTCATCTCCCATCTTGCCACCTCCCCTGCATAGGTTTTTGAGAACCAATTTTGTTCTTTGCTTTTAGAAATTGGTATCTGTTCTTTTTCCTTAGTTCCTCAGTTATTTGCATCCCCTTTCTCTTATGTTCTTAGTATTCAACATGGCTGCCTTCGGCCTCTTGTGCCGTTGCCTCCCTCTGTTTTTTCCCGTGCTGCCTCTCGCGGCCTTGGTTTGGGTGCTTTCCGGTTTCGTTATGTCTTTTCTGGGAGTGCTTTTGCTGCTTGAGAATGTATTCAAGAATCAATAGTTTCCATTGAGAACAATAGTGAGAGGGAATCAAACCTATTATTTATGTGAAGAACAACAGTGAGAGGTTTCAGAAGATGGATGGAAGAACAATAGGGAGAGGGAAGAATATGGAGTTGAAAAGGCGGGAGCCCAGTGGGATAAACATCTTCAGCAACCATATTTAGAACCGGGTCCCAAAATCCTCAGAAACCATATTTAATTTTTTGTTAAAATTGGTCATAAGATGGGCCACTTTCACTTAAAACCCTGCCTTCTATCTAAGCCATTTATTAAAAATATGCCACATGTCAAATTGTGGTGTTGCTTGTTGTCCGTGGGATTTTTCCCCTAGATTTATCATTCTCATTTCACTTGTCGTGTTTTCGTTGTATATGTTGTAGATGTTCGATAATCCACCCAGTGCTTCTACAAAAAAAAGTATTTTTCATGCTTCTGTTCCAAAAAACACTTGTGAAATAACAAAGAAGAAGAAGAGAGGAACAGACTAAAAACAACTTATGAGTGAGTCACCAATGATGCCTTGATTGGCGCAATTTTTACATCTCTTGAGGATGGACATATTTATTTTGCTCTTTTTCCAAGCTCCCATGTGTCACACTTCACCTATAAGGCCGACCCACATCTAAACGAAGTCTTAAGGATTCAACTGTTGACCAAAGGATTGGTTAATGACATTTCATAGTAGTGTGTATCTTTCTGTGTGGTTAATGCTTAATACCCAGCCACACTCTTCATGCTTTATTTGAAGCAATTTATTTCCAAAGGTCCTCAACTATACTCAGGCAGACAATCTGTCTCCATGACGCAGCCTTGCTTGGTGGAGAAAGAGATGAAAATGATCCCTCAAAGGAAGATTGAAAAGTTGGTCAAGGCGCAAAGGCAGGATGCGGTGAAGCATACGGTCGAGATTTTCCTTCCCCAATTCAAACAACCTATCCGTAAACCACTCGGAGACAACCCATACTGTTTTTTTCTTATATGAGGTTCATCCAGATCAGCTTGGGCGCACTACGATTACATCCTTAATGGAAGCTTTTTATATAATTAATGCCACCGAATGAATGCGAATCCAAGACCTCTCCCTTGGATCCCGGTGAAAGATTAGGCCTTTAACCACTTTACTAACCTATCATTGGCACACAACCCATACTGTTCTATAAAGGCGTAGTGAAAATGGTAAGACCTTGATCATAACGTGTGCCATTCAACGTCTGTTCGATGGAGCCCAGAAACTTCCATAGGTGAAGAAAAGTAACCGTTTATACAAATAAAATAAAATAAATTAAACAAATGAAGAAAAGTAGCCGTGAAAGATGGAAGATAGAAAACAAATGATTTTGAACTTAATGGACGCCCAATAACCAAGGTCAACGAAACTTAAACTAATAAACTAAGGAATAAAAATCATTTAATAGAATTTATATATAAATATATAATCACAGATTCACGGTCCATATAAAATATATTTATCCAGTATCCACAAACCCAAAAGAAAAAAAAGGTATAAAAAGCCCACCATCACTGTCCAGTTCGAACCTTCTACCTATAAATGGTACTTTAAAAACCAACAACCCCTTAAACTTTATATTTTTTTATTTATTAAAAATAAACAAAAATGAAAAAAAATATATAATCACCGCCAACCAAGTCTGAACTCCGAAAGATGTCTTTACTCTTATGGAAAATTCGGGCAACCAAATACTACGGGCAACCAAAACCGCGTCACGTAACCTCTGCCCAGATATCCCAAGGCTGCCCCGTCTAGCTGTCTCCACCTTGCCAAGTAATTAAGCTAAAAAGGGACAATTTAATTAATTAATGCAAACAAATTTCTTTTCCCTTTCTCACCCCCTCTGAACTCTTCGTTTTCTAATCTGCAAGGGAACTATACCATTGTTCTTGTTCTTCTTCTTCTTCTGAGATTCTGGAATACAAGTTTAATCGTATGTGCAATTTTGGAACAAAAGAGGAACTTTGAGCTTCTTGGGGTCAAAGATGACCGAGCAGTCGATGTTCTTGTAGAACAGAGGTTTAACCAGCCTACCCAGAACGTAAGCTCTCGAACGCACCACGAAAGCAAGGTTCAGAGGCACCGGCGCCGTCAGATTTCCTCCCACATTTACCCCCATACTCGCTCCACCTCCATACACAGGAATCTGGTTTCCAGACACCTCCACTGCAACCGTTCTCTGGCTCTTCCTTGATTGATAAAAGTATTTCATCTACAATAACCCAATTAATTGACCGAAAAAAGAGAAAATCAGAATAAAATGCGAGGAACACAGATGAAATTTTCATAAAATTGATTTGATCTTAAAGGATTATTGTTGCTTACGGTTCCAGTGGCGAGTGTGAGTTGGTAGTATTTCAGATCCAGAGGCGTTGATGTTACATGAACCCCGAAAAATGTTGCAGTGTTGCGGTATGTGAACTTCACAGTGGAGTTCACAGAGGCCATATCGGTTGCAACTCCTGAGGAATCAGAACCCGCTGAAACAGTGAAGTGGTCGAATCTAATGCTCTGCAAAATTAACCAATAACCCATTTCAGAGAAATGTTCTTCGATTTGATGAACTCAAGAATAGGAAAGGAAACATAGAAAATGGGAATAAATTTTCTACCTTCATTGTGATAACAGGTTTCTGAGGTTGACTGGCACCCCACAAGATCAACGAAAACAGAGAGAACAGAAAAATGAATCCAAGGACGAAAGAGATGAGATAACATCGACGAGAAAGACCCTTTTCGTTGCCGTCATCATCAAGGAGACCTTCTTCTTCGATTGCATCGAAGGGTTCTTTCCAATGCTTTTGACTTTTCCGATTACCTCCACGGCCAGCAGCTTCAGTGGATAAAACCTTGCCGGAGCTTGTCTTGAGAAATCCAGAGAAGCGACTTGTGGAAGACTCTCTGGAATGGCGACCAACGGATGAGTGGGAATGAGGAGGTGAACCCATGGGGCTAATCACCGGCGTTGAATGAACAGATCCATTCGTCTTCTCTCCATCGTGCGAATCTCTTGATGGGCTCTGCACATAATACACCGGCCGGTTCCTCGGCGGCGACCTCGTCGGAGATGATGTCGCCATACTCGTAACCTCTGAGTTGGTCTTTGCATGCATTTTTGCTGCACCTGCAAGCCCAGAAGACAATCACACAGAGACCTAAAGAGAGAGATGAGCAGGATTGAAACAAGCGAGAAGATCTCTTCTCTATTCTCTCTGTGAATATCGATGTTGATCCAGGAAGTCATGTTAAATGTCTCACTTCTCTTAATAGGGTGTAACTCTTGAGGCATTGTTGACCCTGGTAGGTTTTGTGAGAATAGGAAAGATGAAGGAAAAACGGTTTAGTGGGCCCCAATAAATTCTACTTTATATCCTTCACTCGGTTACATAAGGTAAATAGGTGCCAATCCGACGGCTCTTAATTCCATGATGCGTACCTCCGCGTCGCCTAGTGGATTCCGTTGCTAGGCCACCACATTAATTTATTGGTAGCCCCTTCCATTAATGACAATCACGTGTTTTGGCCCTTTTGGGGCATTAGACTTGGAGCGGAGGAGAGCAGAGTTTTTGAGAACTCGAATTGGGTTCGAATCCTTCGGAGCCGATTCTCTTCAAAAAAAAAAAATTTATCCGGGTAAAATATTCTATTTAATTGGTGGTGGTTTCGAAATCGGCCTGAAGATAGGTACAAATCTAGAATAAATTTTCTAATCTTCAATTAATAAAGATATTTTTCGTTGATAGGGATTTGACATGGATTTGCCTTTGAGACCTTGGGAGTATGGGTTTCTTCTCCTAGGGATAAAGGCTATTTTTTCTATTAATTTTCATTCTTTGTTATATTTATTTAAAAGAAATAAGTATAATAATTCATTATTGGTCAAGAATGAAAAATAATTTGATGGATTTTATTTAAAATAAATTATGGAATGAAAAATAAGTTTAGTGTCAAAATAAAAAATGGTTAGAAAATAATAGTGAATAATGAGAAAAGAGGAAAAAAAAATATGATTTTTATTAAAAAAAAAAAGTGTATTAACTATTTTACCATCATCTTAACTATAAAATTTTAAATAAACCTATGCATAAATGAAGAGAATGAATTCTCACATAATCCAAATAATAGACAAAAAGCCTATTCTGAATTTTGGAGGGTTTTTTTTTTATTTTTTATTTTAAATAAAAATAAAACTCATAATAAAAGCCAAACAATTTAAAATAATGAAAAAATCTCATAATTCTTACCAAAAAGAGCCTAGACTTAGGGTGTTAATTCATACTATTTACCATTTATCACAAATTTACAACTAAAATCGTTCTGTTATACTAAATCAAATAAAAAGTTTACCAAACAAATACGATATGATATGATATAATTATTCATAGTTGTATAGTTTGATAAATACTACATTAATAATATAGATAAAATTATTATAAATAGTATTAATTATAAATATTTATAATATCCAAAGAGATAATACCAAAAAATATAACTTTTAATTAAAGATCTCAACCACTTCAATGTACAATTTTGATGATCTACATCATATTAACTAAAGATTACAGTCACTTCAACTCATAATATTGAAATCAATATTTTTGTTCTATGAGCCTTCTCTCATCAACGAATTGAGCCAGAAGCTTTAAATCTTCAAGTACATCACAATGCAATCTGAGTTTCTTATACGGTATTGTTGACCACCACCTCATCATCCATTGTTTTAGTTTTGTCTGCTCGATTTTCTTCTGATGTAAACCTATTCATAGAATTATCTATATATTGATCTATTGTATTTGAATCTTCAATCGCTGTTTCTTCTGTGTCATCACCGGTTGTTGGCCTCAACTTCAGGTTCTTTTTCTATAAATGGTGGCATATTCACCTCACATGGAGGTGCTACAGATCATAGTTGTCATAGAGCCTAGGCGGACCACTGCAAAGGAGAGGTTAAAATTCAAGACAACACCAACTAAGCGAGCGAGGCGTCTGAGGCACCTGCCTTGACAACCAGGTGCCTTGACAGGTATGCTACAGATGACTTGAAAACATCAAAATATCGCTCCACTCAAGCCATTTGTTTGTCCAGAGATGCTGCTCACTCTACTCTTGATGATATCAATCAATGGTAGCATTGAACCTTAAATTCCTTAGATGTTAGTGCTTGGAAGAGCCATATTCCTGATACCAATTTGATGAGGATATTAGGCAGGATGAACCCTAAGTTCAAGCCGAACACCCCCTCAGACAGGATCCCAAATGCCTAAACTAGAAGAGTCTAAGTCAACTTTCTCGGATGAAGCTCAATCTATGATAACCCTCACAGATTAGGATGGATGATCTTTAGAAGATGCAGTGGTGGACTCAGTAAGGGACCCATGCCCCATTTTTAAAAAAAATATATTAATGCCTGTAATATTTCATTGTTTTTCTCTTTTTCTTATAAAATATCAATATTAGGCCCCCAAATATGGAAACCAAATTTAAATGCTAAGATGAAGGATTTATGTCATTCTAATTTTCTATCTAAAAGTTATATTTAAAATTCAAGTTTTAAAGAGGAAACTATTATTAACTCTCAATTGGAAACTAAATTTCTCCCTATTTATTCTCTTTTCTTTCTATTCATTCTCTCATTTTCTCTAACGCACAATTAAAGTTTTACAACTTTTCTCCTGGATCTTCTCCAGAGGATTACAACCACTCAACCAGATATTTTTATTTATCTCTTGTTATAAATAATATTTATTATGGATGTCCATTATCCCAAAGGGATTGTACTTCCAATTGAAGATCTCAATTATCTCAGGATGCAATATTGGTGAATATCACAACCATCTCATTACACAATATTGGCAGTCAATATTTCCATTCTATGCACCTTCTATCTTGGGCGGCAATCTATCTTTCCATATTAAGAATATCTTATTGTGTGCAAGAATCATATATTGTATTTCCATATCAGAGTAGATGTTCTTTCTACTATAAATATGTAATGCACTCAACTGAATGAATTAGTTCTGATTGAACTCATCTTGTCTTTCTTCTTTGTATCTAATATATTTTCTCTTTATTTTATAACACGTTATCAGCACGATTCCGCTCGAAGTATTGCGTTTTGAGAAGAAAGACAGCAAACTATGTATCATTATGTTTTCTATTCCAAAGTGAAAATAATGATCGACCTCCTCGCACATTTTTGTAAACAATGGAGTTTACCTTGTCCATCTTGAAATGTAAGTGCATCATGATAAAAAGGTATGTGTTTTAATGAATCTAAGAATCAATCAAATAATAAGATATTATGTTGCTTTAACGATTGTGGTTTTATTTATTGTATATAGTGGTTGCTAGCTTTGCACCACAAATATTGTTAAATGCACCTGAAGGTGCAAGATTTGAAATTGTAAATGAATACAGTTTTACAGATGCACTTGAAGTTGCAAGATTTGAAACTGTAAATGAATACAATTCAGTAGATGCACATGAAATTGCAAGATTTGAAACTGTAAATGAATACAATTCTGCAGATGCACATGAAGTTGCAAGATTTGAAACTGTAAATAAATACAGTTCTGCAGATGTACATGAAATTGCAAGATTTGAAACTGTAAATAAATACAGTTCTGTAGTTTTTGAAATTAATTATCTTTTGAAATTATAAGGAGAAAATATTATTCATGAAAATATCCCAGCAAATTTTCAAGTTTCAGATTTGTTGTTACAATAGTAATATTGTAAAAGGAGTTTTAAGAAATACTCTGAATGATATCATGCCTATTTGTGGCTGAGTAAAATAATGGACTATTAATGAAAAGTCATGAAGCTCGTCTTATTGGTTCTGTTCCATTCCCTGAAGTGAATGCAACAATTCATGATATGCCTGAAAGAAGGCAAAATTAAAATTATGGTCATGGCTGTGGAAGAGGATGAGACAAAAGACGGAATAATTACCGTCATTATTATGGAAATAAATAAGAGAATAATAAGGATTCTCAATATAACAATTCAAGGAGTGAATATAATATTTGTTACCAATGTAGTATGAAAGCCATTAGACATGTATCTGTCATACTCCACAATATTTAATTAAGCTTTGTCAAGCCTTAATTAAAGAAATAAAAATAATATGGACATAAATTAGATTTTCCAAAATCATGATACTTGAGCAATTTTTGCCTATAAAATGAATGATTTTGATGGCCTCACAAATACTACATATCTAGATGCTGCAAACTTCTTTGAAGATAATAGTTGAAGATTTGATTATGTAATTCTTTTCTCTTCAAATCTCATCTCATAGGTTAGTTTATCTTAAATTTAATCTTTTTCTTCTATAATTTTTTTATTGACTTTCTATATATCTTTTAATATATTTGTTTCATTTTAATGAATAATGTGAATATTCTCTTATATGCTGTGATGCATATTATACTGAGAGAAAAATATACATATTTATCTTATTTGATAATGCGGAAGCCAATGTTCATATAAAATCGGTAGTACAACATTGATTGGAAGCTCCGGAAGAGCTAATCTATTATTATCTGGGAGATAAAATTGGTTATAAATAATTCATTAATTTGTAGTAAGTCTCAAAGAAATTTATTAAGTTTCAAAGCTATTTGCCAAAATTATTATCAGATTGAGACTACAAATAATGGTATAAGTAAATATCTATACAAAATTATTAGATATTTCTCCCAATTTGTACTACACGAATATCGCATGGTTGAAACACATGCTTGGGTAAATCAAATGAACATTGATTCCAATAATTTTATTATTTGGCATGACCGGTTGGACCATACCGGATCAAGTATGATGCGAAAAATTATTGAAAATTCAATTGTCATCCATTGAAGAACCAGAAGATTCTTCAATTAAGTGAATTTTCTTGTATTGTTTGTTCTCAAGAAATATTTATTATTAAATATTCACCAGCTAAAGTTGAGATTGAACATTCTACATTTTTTAAACGTATAGAGGGTGAAATGTATGGGCACATTCACCCATCATGTGGATCATTCAGATAATATATGATTTTAATAGATGCATCTATAAAGTGGTCACATGTATGTTCATTATGAACTCGCAATTTGATGTTTGAGAGATTGTTTGCTCAAATAATGAGATTAAGAGCATAATTTATGAATTATAAGATAAAGACAGTTTATCTTGATAATGTTGGTGAATTTACATCTCAGGCTTTATGATTATTGTATAACAACCGAGATCACAGTTGAATAGCCTGTTACTCATGTTTATATCCAAAATGGTTTGGTAAAATTATTTATTAATTGTCTCCAATTAATTGCTAAACCATTGTTTATGAGAACAAAGTATCATTTGTACGCATCAGGCTAAAATGTTGTCATAAATTCTCTCTATTACAATTGGCTTATGGTCAGAAGCCAAATATTTCTCATCTTAAAATTTTTGGATGTACGGCTTACGTTCCAATTGCTCCACCACAGCGAACAAAGATGAGTCCCAAAATAAAGTTGGGAATATATGTTGGATATAAATCTCCTTATATAATTCAATATATTGCTAAGGATAGGAGATTTATTTAATGCAATACTTGCTGAGTATTATTTTGATGAATTAGTTTTTCCAACATGAGGGAGAGAGAATAAACAGTTGGAAAAAGAGATTGATTGTATGCATTATCATTATCTCATTAGATCCTTGCATTAAGCACTGTGAACTTGAAGTTCAAAGGATAATGCAATAAATATTATAAATCAACTGTCAGATTTGTTGACCTGCTAAGAGTTACTAAATCTCATATTCCAAATTATAAATGTTCCAATTAGAATTGATGTCCTAGCAGGACAATCTATCAGTGCAAATGAAATTAAATCACGTTTAAAACGTGGAAGATCAATCGGTTCCAAGGATAAAATCCTAGAAAAGGAAAGGAGCAAATGATCAAGATGGTCATAATATGGAGACAATTGATTATGAAGATCCTGAAGACATAACTTTCTATAAAACCCCAGAAGAGGTTCAGGTACCTGAAAATAATGAAGAGATCTCGATTAGTTATGTCATTGCAGGAAAAAGATGGAACCGAAAAGATAAAGTTGTCGACAATATTTTTGCATATTATGTTATTGTTGAAATAATACAACAAGACGAAGATCTTGAACATAAATTTGTTGATGAATATAAATCAAGAAATGATTGGCCAAAATGTAGAGACGCAATTCAAACAAAATTGAATTCGCTTGAAAAATTAAAGTTTTTGGACCTGTAGTCCAACATCTGAAGGTATAAAGCCAGTGGGGTACAATTGAGTTTTCAACGAAAAATGAAATGAGAAAAATAATGAAATCGTGATATATAAAGCATGAATTATGACACAAGAATTTTCGCAGATGCCTGGCATTGATTACATGGAAAAATGTTCTCTTGTGGTGGATGCAACCTTCAGATATTTTATTAATCTGGCAGTATATGAAAATTTTGACATGCGTCTAATGGATATTATTACAGCCTATTTATATGGCTCAGTTGAGTGTGAAATATATATGAAAATCCCTGAAGGATTCAAATATACTGAAGCATATAAAAATTCCTAGGAAGTTTGTTCAATAAGGCTTCAAAGATTATCAAGGCATATATGGTAATCTCCTTAGTGGATATTTACTAAATGAAAAGCATAAAAATGATCCAATTTATTATTGTGCCTTTATTAAAGGATATGGATCTAATTTTAGTAAGTATATATGATGATGATTTAAATATCATCAAAACTCCTGAAGAGTTTCCAAAAGCAGTAGATTATTTTAAGAAAGTTGAAATGAAAATCTTGAAAAGACAATGTTTTGTCTTGATTTGTAAATTGAGCATTTGACGAATGAAATATTCGTTCATCAATCAACCTATATAGAGAATATTTTGAAGAGATTTTATCTAGATAAAATACATCCATTGAGTACCCCAATGGTTGTGAGATCGCTCAATATAAAGAAAGATTCATTTCGACCCCCAGAAAACAGTGGAGAATTTCTTGGTCCTAAAGTACCATATCTTAGTGCAATTGGGGTATTAATGTATCTTGTTGATAATACACAAGCGGATGTAGCATTTTCTATAAGTGTATTAACAAGATTTATTTATTTTCCAATACGAAGACACTGAAATGTTATAAAACATATATTTCAGTATATTTGAGAAATTATTGATATGATATTATTTTATGAATGTGGATATCAACTTACTAGTTTTGCAGATGCAGGATATTTATCTGATCTACATAAAACTAGATCTCAAACATGCTATTTATTTTCAAGTGAATGTTATCTATTTTATATTTGGTTAAGATTAATGATACAACACATTCATGAAGCATGCAGTCTTCTACTAGAAGAAGGAATTTCAACAATATAATATGAATATTATGCTACATGCAAAGCTCAATTGAAGGGATGATACATCAAAGAAGATAGAACGAAGCATATTTCACCGAATTATTCTTCACTCTTGATCTTCAATGAAATGGTGAAATATATGTTCATTGAATTCGTTCAAGTGATAACTTGACAGGTTTATTTATTGAGGCGTTGTCTACTTCAAATGTTGAGAAGTTGGTATATGATAATGGAATGTACGTACTCAAAGATACTCAATGATGTTATCATCAGGGGGAGTAAAATACGTGCTGCACTTTTTTTCCCTGAACCAAGGTTTTGTCCCACTGGGTTTTCCTGGTAAGGTTTTTAATGAGGCAGCTACCAATACATATTATTTAGATATGTATACTCTTTTTCCTTCACTAAGATTTTTTTCCCACAAGGTTTTTCTTAGTAAGGTTTTAACGAGGTACATTATCTATTGATGGACATCCAAGGGGGAGTGTTATAAATAATATTTATTATGGATGTCCATTATCCCAAAGGGATTGTACTTCCAATTGAAGATCTCAATTACCTCAGGATGCAATATTGGTGAAGATCACAACCATCTCATTATACAATATCGGCAGTCAATATTTCCATTCTATGCACCTTCTATCTTGGGCGACAATCTATCTTTCCATATTAAGAATATCTTATTGTGTGCAAGAATCATATATTGTATTTCCATATCAGAGTAGATGTTCTTTCTACTATAAATATGTAATGCACTCAACTGAATGAATTAGTTATGATTGAACTCATCTTGTCTTTCTTCTTTGTATCTAATATATTTTCTCTTTATTTTATAACATCTCTCTCTTTTTCAGGTTTTATTTTTCCCCTTTCTGTTTTGATTTCTTTTCTTTAATACTTTTTTTTTTAATGTTGAATACTTGAAACACGTTTAATGCTTTCTTCTTCTTTTCTTTTCTCTCTCCCTCTTTTCTTCTTCTTCTTTTTTTTTTTATTTTTTTTATTTTTTTTTTTTTTTATTTTTTTATTTTTTTATTATTTTTATTTTTTATGTTGAATATGTATTGCATGAAAGTTTATTAAATTAATTATTTTTATTTTTGATTTATTTGAATTTATTAAGTTTAGTGCGTATTAAAAACTTGAAATCTTTCTATTTTTTTTTTTATGATGAATATGTATTGCATGAAAGTTTATTGCTATTTTTTTATTAAATTAATTATTTTTATTTGTGATTGATTTGAATTTATTAAGTTTATTACATATTAAAATACTTGAATACACACTTAATGCTTTCTATTTTTTTTTTAATGGTGAATATGTATTGCATGAAAGTTTATTGCTGTTTTTTTTTATTAAATTCATTATTTTTATTTGTGGTTGATTTGAATTTATTAAGTTTTTTTATGTATTAAATAATATTATGTTATTATTGTAAAAGAAAATTACAGTTTTTGGCATAAATAAATTATATACATTATTAGTGATAGTGGTTAATTTTGGAAAACAAGGAATTTTTTAGAAAAACTTAAGAGGCCTATAGGAGAGGAAAATAAAAGAATTCAAAGATATTTGAATTTATTTTTTAATAGTAGATCAATGAATCTTTTTTATGTTTACTTATTTCGTGGTTGATTACAAGTTTAGGAGAAGGTTTTTATTCAAATTTTCAAATTTAACGATCAATTAAATCAAATGCATATAGGGGAATGAGCTACTTCTACGGCTTCCTTGGGAGTGAATCAAGTGGTGCACTCGTCAAAAGTAAAAGGATTTGTTTAACCATGAGAAAGACACTAATTAGGACGTTTTTCACGAGTTGAGGTTTCAGGAATAAAGGTAGGCAATGATGCATTAACCATGTCATTCTCAACGCTTTTTCTTTTGAAGAAATAATCAATGGTAGACTTTTTTCCCATGGTTAAACAAATTCTTTTACTTTTGACGACTGCAGCACTCGATTCACTTCCAAGGAAGTCGTAGAAGTAACTCGTTCTTCTATATCCATTTGATTTGATTGATCGTTAAATTTGAAAAGTTGAATAAAAATATTCTCCTAAACTTGTAATCAATCACGAAATAAGTAAACATAAAAAAGATTCATTGATCTACTATTAAAAAAAACGAAAAAGAAAATTTCAAATATCTTTGGATTCTTTTATTTTCCTCTCCTATAGGCCTCTCAAGTTTTTCTAAAAATTTTATTGTTTTTCAAAATTAACCACTATCACTAATAAATGTATATAATTTATTTATGCCTAAAACTGTAATTTTCTTTTACAATAATGGCACAATATTATTTAATACATAATAAACTTAAAAAATTCAAGTCAACCACAAATAAAAATAATTAATTTAATAAAAAAAAACAGCATTAAACTTTCATGCAATACATATTCAACATAAAAAAGAAAGAAAGAAAGAATTAAGCGTGTATTCAAGTATTTTAATATGTAATAAACTTAATAAATTCAAATCACCACAAATAAAAATAATTAATTTAATAAAAAAATAGAAATAAACTTTCATACAATACATATTCATCATTAAAAAAAAGAAATAAAAGAAATAAAAAGCATTAAGTGTGTATTCAAAGTATTTTAATACGTACTAAACTTAATAAATTCAAATCAACCACATATAAAAATAATTAATTTAATAAAAAAATAGCGATAAACTTTCATGCAATACATATTCAACATTAAAAAAAAATATATATATATAGAAAACATTAAGCGTGTATTCAAGTATTCAATATTAAAAAAAAAACATAAAAGAAATCAAGGGAGAGGAAAAATAAATATACCAAGAAAGAGAGATAAATAAAAATACTTGGTTGAGTGGTTGTAATCGTGTGGAGAAGATCCAGGAGAAAAGTTGTAAAACTTTAGTCGCGTTTGAGAAGACGAGAGAATGAGAGAATGAATAGGAAGAAAAGAGAATAAATAAGAAGAAATTTTAAGGAGAAATTTAGTTTCCAATTTGGAGTTAATAGTTTCCTCCTTAAAACTTGGATTAAAATATAACCCTTAGATAAAAAATTAGAATGATAAATAAATCATTCATTTTAACGTTTAAATTTGTTTTCGATATTGGGGGGCCAAATATTGGTATTTTATAAGAAAAAGAGAAAACCAAAGAGATATTACAGGCATTAATATATATTTTTTTAAAATAGGGGGCCATGGCCCGTCCCCTTAGTGGGTCCGCCACTGTCTCTAATGTGTTCTTCATCACTTTTTCATTGAGGGGGACAAACTTGGGTTTCCATTGAGTAGTTCCTCAACTGCAGGAAATCCAACTTTCCAAGGTTACTACGTAGAAAGATATACCTCACGTTGAAGCAGGCCAGAGAACAATAAAAATAAATAACTAAAAAATAGAATAAAAAAATAAACAAATAAAAAAGAAAAGGCTGATCCAATGAACACCTTAAAGAGATAGTTGTAATTGGTTTTCCAGTGAGAGTAGAAGAAGCATCTCCATTAACAATTCTCTGAATGTAAAGTTCCAAATCTTCATGCGTAACCAATGGAATACAAGACCTATAAGTCTCACGGTCAGTTCTTCTATTGAGACCTCATTTCTTTAGGGCCTGTTTGGTTACATGAATCCAGATATTTGAAATATCTGGATTCACAAATGGAAGATTTATACCCGTTTGGTTGTGTGAATCTTTGGATTCATGAAATCTAAAGATTCACATTTTTACACTAAAAACGTGAATCTGTAGATTTATGGGTATAAGGTGAAATCCAGAGATTTCATCTCTACTATAAAAGTATTAAACATTTGAACCATGATTCTATAAATGTTTTTTTAAGATGAATTTATAGATTTCATTCCAAAGATTTAAGCTAACCAAACAGTTAATTTTATGAATCATGACTCCATAGATTTGAAATCTCTAGATTTTTAAAATCTTCAGGCTCAAGTAACCAAACAGGCCCTTAGGTACTCTGATTCACAATTTTCATTCAGGATCTTCTGGAGGGTTTCACTCTGAACCCTCTTTGCATTTTTATTGAGTCTTCAAATTCCTTGATCGCCTTCTCCTGATTGAATTCTTCCGTCTTCTCCGACATCCTCAAATACAATTTCAAACACAACCAATTGCTACAGCAAGAATATGAGCAACGTTTCATATATGGAGGTCAATTAGTGTAAAAATTTAACTAAAAGAATTTCATATATGGAGGTTATCTTTGTAACTGAAAGAAGGACAAATGTTAGCTAAACCCACCAAGGATTCCTAGAAACTGTGGATTTTTTTTCCACAAATTAAGCTACAGTTTTGGAAGTTTAACAACACAGAACTATTGGGTGTGGCCTGTGGGTCACGGATTTTTGTTGGCGCCTGCGCAGATATCCTTTGCGCAGGCGCTACAGTGCTCCACGTGTTTTCAAAACTGAGTAACAGTTGAGATTTATTGAATTCGATTCTGTATTTAAAAAATTTTAAATAATTACAATTTGTCACCCTTAGACTTTTTAAATTTACAAACTCAACCCATAATTCTCCAATCAAACGAAACCTTGTCCTCTTCAAAGTACTCTTTTGCTTTGATCTGCAACCGTCCTCTTTTTCTTTGCACTGCAGAGTCGTCTAGAATTCTTCCAAATCATCCTTCTTTGAGTACTCCCAATCCTTGCCTTCCCAACATCCAAACTAGAAACCATAGTTGCAACCAAATCCCAGCTCCGCCTGAATGAAATTGACTTCAATACATCTTGCATAAAACTAAAAAGCCGACATCAGGAAGCGGCAACGATCTGAAATGGGGTTCCGATTCAAAATGGATACAGCTACGAGTTTCAGTAAAATTTCTCAGATTTTCTCAAACAATGAGGATCTATAACAAGAGAACTAGAAAATCATCGAAATTTGATGCACCTTTGAGAAATGATTAATATCATAGGAGGAAGGGTAAGGTTTATCAGGCACAGATGAAGAGGAAGAGAGGAAAATGGAAGTGTTATATGCAAAAACCGTGAAAGATCGAACGGACAACAATATAAAGGAAGTGAAGTGATTGACCATTCTCTGTCTGTCAACGACGACTTCCACTCATGGAGAAGCAGCAAAGAAACTGAGGTAATTGAGGTAATGTGGGTAGACGTTGGGATTAATAGCACCAATTTCATCGCTTCTTCCTTCTATCTGCGATTGGGTTTATTCCATTATCACTTGTCATTTCCGTTCATCGTTTAGCAGAGTTTCCGGATTCAGTTCATCTTTTGCTTTGCATTGGAAATTCGATTAAGAAGAATCGAAACCTATAGTTGACTCCAAAGAAAATCCAGAGAGACCATCGTGAGGACGACTTTGGAGTTTAGGGTTTCGTTTCATCGAAGTTTCGGATTTCCTTGATCGGGAGAATTTTAGGTTGAGTTTTTTAAATTTGAGAATTCTGGAGTGACAAATTGTAATTATGTAAGACTTTCTAAATATAAAATTTTGTTCAATACATCTCAGCCATTTCTCAAATATGAAGAAACTTGGCACATTCGCGCGCCTGTGCGGACAGATATCCGCGTAGGCGCGAATAAAAATCCGTGGGTCACCATATCATATACAAGTTCCTCCCCTACTCATGGAAGCAAGAAACTTAATATGGTTGTTGAGTCATTGTGATTGGAAGTAGAAACAATTCAGCTTATTCCATGAATAACTCTCTCAGATAAGTCCCCAAATAAAATAAAAATTATTCCATTTACAGAGCAGCTAATCTTGTGACATTAGAAGAGAGCTTTGGCAATAGAGTGCGCGTTCCGGTTCTCAGATCTTGAGGACGAAGGAATACTAGCTATGGCAGTTCTAGACTCAGAAAAAGGCCTTCTAGATAGCGAGAGTGAGTCAAAACAAGGAACGATGAATCTTCTGATATTCTCCTTCAATGAGATTGATTTGCAATTTCAGATTTCCATGGAACTAGAAATATCGTACTTGACTCTGTGATTCCAACAAGGGAACAACTAACGGTCCTTCAAGATTTCCTTCAACGGATCTCCTTCAACTTCGTGTTCTCCTTCAACTTCTTGCCCTGCTTCTTTTGTTTAATGCTTGAGGGAGAAACGGTGAGAGATGAGCTGAGATTTGCAAGAGAAAGAGAGAGTGCGCGGGAGAGAGAATTTTTAGTAGCTTCCATAGCAGATACATAAAACCACCAGTAGACACTTGGTGGCATTTCTCTTAAACTGTCACTAATCTTCTAATAGGTTTATGCCAAACCGCCACTAATTAGCTAATTGTTGGCAGTGGTTTACCAAAAACCGCCACTAAAGAACAGGATTTTGGTGGTTAACGAATATTTAGCAATCAGTCCATTTACCTAATGTAGTATTTTCGTTTCCCCAAAACTGTGTGCAAGATATTAATTGGATACAATCTGTCAACGATTTTGGTTAGAAAACCCTGACAAAACTAAATAATTGATACTCATTTTTTAGGAATGATATGGTAAACCTAAACAATAAGGAGGACTACCTTTCAAAAGAATGGAGCGGATTAACTGTGCCTTGCTACTTAAACAAGGATGGATCGAGACTTTTCAACAACCCTAACTCTCTTTGGGGAGGAATTCTCAAAGCAAGATACTTCTTCAATTCATCTATCTTCGATCCAAAAGTCAAAACAAAAACGGATCATGGATATGAAAAAATATTAGAACCATTCTTCCCACTCTACAAACAGTGGTACAAAGGAAAATTGGTGATGGTAAAGACATATTTTTTGTTTGATCTTTGGTACAAACAACAATAGACCATGTGGTAGGTGAACAAAATTTCATACTATGACTAAGGCAAGCTACAATGTGAGAAACACAACTACCAGCAAAGAAGCAGGAAACTAAGCAATCAGAACAATACTAACCCACTAACTTCTTCTCTATTTCAATCTTTCAATTAACCCATCCCCAACACAAAACTGATAGGTATCTCTATTACTGACAACAAGTGAATTCTCTACAAGTAGGAATTGTGTTATCAAATACAAATAACCATGACTCACTGTCAACATTTTCCCTTTGGTGGAAGTTTCATTGGAAGCTACCAATACATCCAAAGTTTAAAATATTCTTTTGGTGTCTTAAATGCAAGATTACCAAAAAAGTTGATTCTTTCCAAATGAACAAAAATGAACCCGATAGTGAATTATGCAATAATAAGGAAGAATCAATTTGACATATTTTCATTTCGTGTGACTGGACAAAGAGAATTTGGACAGCAGAAGCTTTGGGACTGAGATTGGAATTCATTAGAAGCATCTCTCTTCTAAGCTTATGCAATTCCTTTCTAACTGAATATCATCTTGAAAAACATATTAAAATCTAGTTTTTCTCTAATTTCATAATTACATGTTATTTTATTTGGCTAGCAAAGAATGTAAAAATATGTAACAATAAAAATCCCAATCCCTCTCACATACTTGATAATATAAATAAATGGATTAGGGACTTAAGAATTGTTACCAAAAATCCTGAATGGATAAATAGTAAAGTGACATCTCCGACTACTTGTTATAAATACTTTCAGTTCAGCCAGTAATTTTGGAAACTCACCAATGTTAATGTGTGCAGGTATATCTAATGTAAAATACCCGAATCCACTGTTGTTTTTAGGTCTGAAGACCCGAAGCGGTGGTAGAAGAGACTTATGGGCCCTTTTGATTGATAATTATGAGTCGGAGACCGAGCCCATGGACATTGACAATGACACCCCTTACTTGAGTACATTGTCGGTGTTTAGTGAAACTCTGCGCATCGGAGAAGAATGATTTAGTTGAAGTACCTAATGGAATCCCGTGCTCAATCCGAAGGTATTCTCCGAAACTAGACTTCTCGATTGAATTATAGAAGAAAACCCCATTCAATTTGACCTTGTGTAGCCCTCCAAGTTCCCATTCGAAGTTGCTGAACAAATCTAATTTTCTGTTGAATTATATTTTGGTCGATCCTCTTTGGTCGATGCCATCGACCAAGGACCATCGACCAAAGTTTCCCAGACAGACAAGTTAATGATTGTTGGAATATTCCCTATTCTATTTATAAGCCTCGTGTTTTGAGCCCTATTGCAATCATTATAACTCCTGAGAACGTGGGGAGAGCTTCCCAAAGCAACTCCTAGGCACTTGTGAAGAAGATTCCACCAAAACTCATTGTTAATCATTGTTCCTTGTCTCCATCTACAACTACAAGGTATGATTCATCACTTCCACTCTCTATTCTATTCTTTTCTATCCCTCTCTTGCTGTTGAGACCTTGGAGATGGTGCTGCAACCTTACAACTATCACTCCAAGTGTCCACTCTTGCTTAACCTATGATCCTCTCACTTGTCTATTGATGCTATGCCCCCATTTCAAGCCTTGCATATACATTCTTTGATTTTCTCCTTAACTTCATGCCTTCTTGTACAAAACTGAGGTATATAGTGTGCTATGTACATGTTTATCACTAGCATATGATCCTAATCAAATTCCTCTAAGTTTCCTTAGCTAATGCATGCCCTTTTAATGTCAATGCAATCAATTTCAACTCATGCTATGATGCTTGCCTCTTGAACTTAATAGTTCAATTTGGAGCTTTCTATTTAGACCATTAGATTAATAATTACTTGATTTGTAGTGTCCGCTTATTGTTCTTAAGCATCCCCCCAAGTTCCGGATCGATCCGAACCCCGGAAGACCAATTTCGGACCAAAACCCACTATTCTGTCCCGAAGACATTTTGGTTGATCCTCTTTGGTCGATGCCATCAACCAAGGACCATCGACCAAACTTGTTACTGACAACAACCTTAGCCAGTTTTGACCCGTTCGACACCGATCTTCCCGATTTCTTCTCTAACTTCTCATTTATATTTGTTTATGGTCTTAACACTACTTTTGGATCATTCCTTGGTAATTCTTGATTCATCATCAACTCAACCTAAGGTAAAGATGGTTATCTCCATAAACACATAGGCTATGAACTTATGTTTTGGTACTTATACTTGGTGAGCATAATCTCTTGTTTGTTTATGATTACTATAGGACTGCTATACATGTTTTAGAACAGTAGTATTGCGATTCATATACTCTTGTCATAATGATTTATTATTTTTATTACTTGTGTTCATGGTGGATCATTTCAATATTATGACTTAACTTTTATCAAGAAGATGTATTGAATGTATGAGAAATGATGGACTTGAATATGTGATTGCCTAAGTATAACTTGGGATTGGGAAGTGTCCTATTGACGCTTCTGTCCTTGGGCATCGGAGGGAATAGTATGGGACGTTCTTCGAAGGTGCCTATCGACACTTTCCTGAGTTATTGGATGACATACATATGGTTGTCTAGTTGTGTGGCTAGGATTGTCCTTGTCGTGTTAGACCCGAATCGGAAGGGCATTGAGACCGAACAACCCGTGATAGTGTATGGTTTGATGGGCGCTCAAGGCCGGTAACCAACCTGGGAGAGGATATAAACCATGCTACGGATACCCGAAAGGGACCATTTATTGGTATGGTTGCAAATAGCTAGACTTGGGCTCACGGGCGCTCAAAGATCGGTGAGTCATATCCGTGAGAGGACATGAGAGCTTCCCGTCTACTATTGTGGATGATCAATAGGGTTGATGAGTCCGGTGGGTAATATCCGTGACTCTAGTGTGAAGGATATCGGAAAGGATCCCGGGATGGGAAGAATGGAAGTATCCGGATTTGAATTGATACGACTAAGTAGATGACTTGCATTGGGCTAGGCTTTACCTTGACATGCGCCAATACTTAGACCAAATGGTGATGTGAGAGAGTGGTGACCGAAACCCCAACCATGGATTTGTCCGAGAGGGATGCAGGACCCAATTCCCCCCTATATTGAGTGACTGAAACTTACCTAAAGAAGTATGGTGCTATGGCTTAAAGCATGTCTACCATAGAGACTAGCATTCATAGAGTTAGAATCATATTTTGCATCATATGTCTCATATCACATTGCATTATGTTATGATCTGTATTTGTATGATGTTAAATTATGGAATAATTGCCTTGCTAAGTTCTTTGAACTCATTCCTTTTGTGCAAATGTTGTTAGATTATCCTGCAGGTGTTAAAGACTCTGCACACTCTACGAGACAGACTTTGATTCCTCATACTACCCTCCGAGTGGTATCTATGGTGAAGATCAGAGTTATGGTGTCGAAGAGGATTATTCTACGTACCAGGGTTAGCCCCACTATTGTGAGGGAGCGGCCGTGCTGGGCTTTCTTCGTCCACACCTATGAAGAGACGATCATTAGGATAGAAGAAACCCTTGTCTAGTGCCCCCTTTCCTTGGGTTATTGTGAAACATTTTGGATATGTAATTAACTTTCTCTGAGTTACTCTTTAAACATGGGATTGTAACTTAACTTGATTTTTACTACTTTTCCGCTGCCTTGAGAGAGTGACTTTCACTTATTCTCTCATGCTTATGATTACACTTATACATTTGATATTATCTATTCTTGCACTCTGATTAGTTGATCTTATCTTATTCATGATATCTATTATTTGTTGCTTTTACCTTTATTATTATTGTTCATGATTGTGTTATCGTGTATGTGGGAGGCATGGTCCCTTGATGCTTGATCCTTGGACTATGGATCACATTCTCGGGTATGCCAGATAAGGTACCGGCTGGGTGGATGTGACATCTAATGAACTAAATGGAGATAGATGGAGAGTATGATTGTTGTGGGATGGAATAATCAAAGATATACAACAAGGATGGGCCACATCAGGACAACTTTTGAAGCATCTACTAGAAACCACTTGGACAATGATACAACGAGCACAAAAAAAAGGATGTCCAGCTACAGTACATTTGGTGTGATTATATCGTAGGAAAAGTTGTCATCACAGGCAAAGAAACCACTCAATTATCTCTCACTATTTTCACTATTTTTGCAATGATAATACCAATCACATTCAAATTAGAAGTTTGTAACTTAAACAAGATGCAGCTAAAAACTAGCTTCTTAGTTTGTTAGATGAACATATAGGGCTATATTGCAATGAGACTATGTCTCATACTGGATGTAGTCACCAATTATGATTTCTATAAAATTTTGTCTTTATCATAAAAAAAAGAAACAAATATTTAGCGAACAACCGCCATTAAAGAACTAATAGACAACTAATTAACTAATATTAGTAAAACCGATACTATTTAAAAAATAAAAGGGTTTTCTTGTAGTGGATGGTTTTCCCCTTTTTTTCCCTCACTATTGATAAAAGTGGTTGTGATGTGTTTTAGAAACTGTGGTAACTTTATGGGGGTGGGGTTGAGGATAACTATTCAATATATACAGATTTATTCCCTATCTTCAAGGAGATTTGGATTCTCAACTTCATTACTTTGAAGCGTTAGTTTTTACCAACCGATTCAACCATTTGCGTTAAATCCTTGTGATTCTTTTCTTTTTCTAGGGAGAAAGGTAGCTTGTATTGAAAAAGAATGGGTGTGTTGTTTCATGTTTCGCTTTTAAAACAACTTCGAGGCAATTTTACAGGTTTTATTAAAACAAACATTAAGTTATTCTTTTGCATGTCTTTCCTACTTCTAATGCATGAACATAGATCCAGACTTGACGTGGTCATGTGTCATGTGCCTAATGAGACCCAATTTGGTGTATGTGCTATAGATTGGACCAACCTAGTATGTGATAGATTAAATGATTGATTCAATCTATTCCATCAATTTCAGCGTTTTTGGCACACTCAAATACCTAACATTTGATATCAAAGTTGGCATCATATCAAGTTTGAATCTTGAAAATGGCTACCTAGAAGAAGGCCACCTAAGATAGAGTGAAAGTTGCCAAGAAAGGATTACCTACTACCCCTAAAAGAGGAAAAAATTGAGAGCTTTCTTGCACAGCGTAGCATAGGTTAAGGTACCGTCCGAGGTTGAATAGATCACATTCATCATGGTTCAAACTGGGCCACAAATGCAAGCAAGAAAGGGGTGGGTCAGTTATTGCTAGCATCTTGTATTACTATCTCTCTCTCGCTCTTCTCTCCTCTCTTTTGCCTTTTGAAGTTGACCGTATAACCTTCACAGCGAGGAAGACAATGATAAACAAATAATATATTAGCATATGCCTTTTCGCTTAAAAATAAAAAGCAAAAAACAGAAAAACAAATGTCTAGGACATTCTTGAAGGCATAAAATAGAACCTCACATCGTCTGGCTTTGGTGGAGACGTTGGTTTGTATTGGGTATAATAAAGAAAATATGTATAATGATAATTTCAAGTGTCATTAGCTCTCTTTTGTCTTTGCGAGGAGGTTTGCTTCCGATGCCTTCTAATGAATTAGTTCACTTGGTGGACCCCAAAAATAAAAGTTTGGATCTCTAACTATGATCCCAAATCTTAGTAGTGGGTGTTGCTCCTCACCTATGAAGTGGTGGATCCCAATTCTTAATGGTGAACCTCAACCACAATGGTGTGGAGGTAAGTTTTTGAAAAAAGAAAGAAAGAATCATATAATATAATTACTTGCAATTCCCAAAACTCCGCATTTTTTTTTTGGGGGGGGGGGGGAGTGTGGCAAGGGGAGGATGTATGTCCCCATACTCAACACAATGAAGCAAGTGATGAGAGTGGGGTTGGCTTTTGCAAGAATGATGATTGAAGCAATAGAATAGGATAGGGTCAGGCGCTTCTATGATATTTTTAAAGGCATAAGGGGAACTCATGTACATGTGCCTCCAATGGGTATGTTGGACTATGTTTGGTATAACAAAGAAAAAATGTGATTTGGTACAATAAAGTCACTTTATTTATAATTTTCAAGAGTTATTAGCTTAATTGACAAACATCAACAAATTTAGATTTGCTTACATTGGGGAAGGAGCGAATAACTCCGCATTATATTGTGGGTGGGTTTCCCACCTTTGAACATCAATCAATCCCAAATCTTAGTAGTGGGTGCCGGGTGCCGGTTCCTACCTCTGCAGTGGTGGATCCCAAATCTAGTAGTGAAACTCCACCCACATACACATGAATTTTCACTTAAAATTTTTGAATCTAAGTAATAGAAATTTATGAGACATAAGTGCTGTTATGCATTATTTCTTTGGAAAATTTGAGAGACATTAATATGTGGAAAGAGGAGTTTTTTTTTTTTTGATAGCATAAAATTTAAGTGTTAACAACTATATATTGTTACATGGAAAACTTAAGAATCACCTTCTTAAGTTTATACTTTAATTTACCTTTTAACCAAACAAACAGTAGGATTTTATACATTTATATAAACAACATCAAACATTAGGATTTTATTCATCTATGTAGACAACATTGAAAACCTCAATTCAGTGGCCCAATCACAAGAAGCATAAAAACTATAATTAATTTTAATTTTCATAAAGCTTAGAAGGAAGGCGTGGGGTGAGAAGGATGTTAAGAGGGGTTGCTTTAGGCATGGAGATGCCTAAGGCTTCAGTCATATCTATTGGTTCATCCGTAGCGGTTTCTAGATTGAATCCTTGAAGTAGACGAGCAAGAGTCAAGTGCAAGATTTGCTTGGCAAATGTAATACCTGGGCATGCTCGTAGGCCGGATCCAAAAGGAATGAATTCAAAGTTCTTACCCAGATAGTCCACTACTATATGTGTAGTGAGAAACCTCTCTGGTTTGAATTCATGGGGTTTTGACCACACATGAGGGTCTCGATGAAGCTTCCATATATTAGGAAGTAAACGTGTGCCCTTTTGGATGGCATAACCTCCCACTTGACAGTCTTCCATGGCTTCATGAGGTACTGATAAAGGCAGAGGAGGATATAACCGCAAAGTTTCCTTTACAATGGCCTGGAGGTACTCCAACTTGTTGATATCTGATTCTTCAACTCGTCTATCGTTACCAACATGGATGTCCAATTCTTCTTGGGCCTTTTTCAGAACTTCATTATTACTCAACAGCAAAGAAAGTGCCCATGTCAAGGTGCTAGAGGTCGTTTCGTAGCCACCTGCGATGAGTTGCTGTGCAAAGGGAAAATATAGAAAAGAAGTTTAAGGCTTTGGTACTTGTAATCCAAGTTGTTAAACTAAATAAGCCTCCATTAATCTAATTAAATAAAATTGAAAGAAGGTATATACCAATGAAGTTGCCTTGATTACTGTATCACAATCATAACTTTGCTTCAAATTGCTCTCAAGAATCACAGATAGCATTATATCGATGAAGTCGAGTTCTTCTTCATCTCGAGATGATTGTGTCGTACAATGGACCTTGTGATGACGATGTTCATCGATCCAATTTCCAATTATAGAGTCGAACTCCTTATGAGTAGATTTCATGGCTCCCACATGTCCTCCCAAGTCCACCCATTCACAATAGGGTATTGCATCAGATACAACAGGCACCCCACTTAGGTACATGAATTGAGCCATTGCCTTTCGAAATCGTTGGGCCTCATCCACCTCATTTCCAACTGTACCAATGTTCCCATAATAACGTTTCCCAGCAATAAGTTTGGTGATGACATTAAACGTAAGGTGTTCAAACCACTCCTTCATCTCCACATTCATGGGTTGGTCACTATTATCCTTGGCCCAACCCGAGTATAATTCTTTGATGGATGTGTCTAGTTCTGCAACCCTAACATGCCTGAGCTTGTGAAGACGGGTATTAGAGAGTAGTTCAATAGTGGACGCCTTTCGGATCTCACGCCAATATGAACCATATGGTGAGAATCCAAATAGAGCATAGTTGAAGCCTAGATGCTTCCCTGCAGCCAAATGAGGACGTGTAGCAAAAACTCTGTCATTGGTGCTGAAGCATTCCTTAATCATCTCTGCACTGCTCACAACCAGTGTGCGATGTACACCGAGTTTGAGCATGAAGATTGGGCCAAGTTTGTCGGCCAAAGAACCAAGTGTTCGTGGAAGCGAGCATTTTCCCCCTAGCAAATGGAGATGACCAATAATCGGCAAGGCACCAGATGGTGTTGGGGCTTCCCTTTGCCTGGTTTTGTGACTTCGTAGGAAATAAAACACAAAAGTGAAGGCTACAAATGCTGCTATCACTTGAGATAGGATAAGGAGCTCCATTGTAATCTTATGGGAATTGCACACTCAACTCAAGCTTCCCCTGATCTCGTCTTCCGCTCTTCGGATTTTCCTGGGATTTTAAAACCTCTAACTATGACCAACTCAATCTACAAATACTCGTATTGCATGATCCAGCCTGCACAATTGTTTTCATTTTGTTAAATTAAGCGATGAAAAGTAACCATGTTAGCCAGATTAATTCCATGCATTTAATTATTTTTAAGGGAAAACATCTGCTTAGACATAGAGGATCAAAACCCCAGAGGGTTGTATGAACCATGCATGGGAGCTAGAGGTATGTGTGATTTAGGTACTCTGCCTATTCAACTTTGCTTTTGTTGATCCATTAGCTGCAAATGAAGGTGTCATCATTGTTAGCAACTTAAATGAGATATCTGAGATGATATGAGCAATTCAAATCAAGTTGGGTAAGGCTAGTATTGGAACCGGTTCAAACCTGGTTTATTTTTTATTGGTTTTTATTTGGTGTAGCGGCAACACATGGAATTAAGCTAAGAGAAGAATTAAAGATTTGAAAAAATCGTTCTTGTAAAAAGAAACTAAAGGGGTTCAGTAGTGGTGCAAGAAAAGCTTACCTGAGTATGTCTTCCATATTGTTGAACAATAAAGTAAGAATGGAGAGAAATGGAAAACAACCTGCTGTGTTTTGAACCAAAAGAGGAAGAAGAATATGCTATGCTATGGACGCGGGTCTTCTTCTGCTGGACAAGAGAAAAAGTGAAAAGAGAAGGAAGAAGAGGAAGAAGAAGATAATACAATATTTTTGAAATTGATCTTCTTCAAAGAAAAGAAGGATTCAATTGTTCAATTCTATTGCTGAAAAACAGACTGAAAAATATAGAGAAAAGTGGAAGAAGCTGCTATCTTTAATATCAGTGAGGATAATGAAAAGGAAAGCCTAATGAACAAGTGCCTTACATAATGGACGAGGATTGGATGGTTGAGGTTGAATATCCACTTACCCTCTCATTTTAATCCAATATGGTGGCAGATTCATTTTTAATGGGGTCATTTTCTCTCTTACCGAAGTTGAAGTACCTCATATTCACAAGTTCTTGTTTATTATTTTTCTAGATTATATTTAGTGGCAAATAACCTAGGTCATGGATGTAACAAAAATCTCTTATAGCTACAGATAATTAACTACGACTTTTTTAACCAAAGTTAAAAGTATCTCTTAACTACAATTTTTCATATGTAGTAATGTAAAATAGTTATTGCTACAATATGTAAGAACTGCAGTAATAAATACATTTATAGATGCGGTTGCAAAAGTGTAACTAAAAATCATAGTAATATAGACTACTTATTACTATGGTATTTCAAACTGCTGTAACATATTCTTTCTAACTACAAAAATATAACTATGATTTTATATTGTAGTAATTTAAGATATTTTAAGTTATAGTATTCAAAACTATAGCAATAAAAAAACATTGTAACTACTGAATGAAAATTACGACTAAAAATTTTAGTAATATTCAAAACTTAACAACATCGACTTTTTTAACTGCAAAAATAAAATTGCAATTTCAAATTGTAGTAATATAATTTACATAATTGCTTCAGTATTTGAAATTATTGTAACAATTTTTTTTAGCCACAAAAATAGAACTGTGTTTAAAAATCATAGTAATATAGTTTATATGTAACTACGGTATTTGAAACTGTAATAATAGATGAATTATAAATGTGATAACATTACTGTACTTAACAAGTGTAATGATGACATATATTTGTTACTGTGAGTGCTAAACCATAACAATAGAGTTGATATAAACAAAATCATTGTTAAAACCATTCGTTTTGCTATCACTCCGAGTTGTTCTCTAATTGGTCTTCTAAGTTGTTTAGAAAACTTTATATTAGTTCATGAATCTTTTTCTTCTTCTTCTTCTTCTTCTTCTTCTTCTTCTTCTTCTTCTTCTTCTTCTTCTTTGTTGTTGTTGTTGTTGTTGTTGTTGTTGTTGTGGAGTTTGTGATTTATATTTACAATTATATATTAGTGGTATTTGAAGTCAAAGAAGTGTAATGTACTAGACTACAAAGCTAGGGAATCAATATTTTGGTTCAATCTCATTTATCATACTTCCCTCCCTCTCCCTTCCCTTGATCATACCCCAATTTAAATTTAAAAAAATAAAATTATCTTATTAAAATAAATTTATTTTATTGTTAAGGGTATTTTGTTCAACAAAGTTATGATTCACATAGCTTGGGCTTGATTTTATTTTTCATCTATATGAAACCATGGAATCTTATTCTACTTAAAGGTGTCGGTCAGTTCAGTTTCAATTTGGTTCTAAATAATGATAATACAATCCAATTCAATTTAAGAACCAAATTAGTTTTATAGTCAGATTTAGATCTGAACCTACCTGGTTTTGGTTCCAATTCAGTTCTAGAATATGGTTCTAAATTAGTCCTAAGTATCGTTCTAAAAAAAAGATATAGGTACTTGAAGGAAAATCATTTATATAGGTAAATTATTCAAATT
Organism: Hakea prostrata; assembly: GCF_041222555.1. Lineage (NCBI taxonomy): Eukaryota > Viridiplantae > Streptophyta > Magnoliopsida > Proteales > Proteaceae > Hakea > Hakea prostrata. The sequence goes on along the minus strand of NC_142604.1, from coordinate 49,030,342 downwards.
GTAAATTATTTAACAAATCAATGTTGTAACTTAAAATTTATAAAAGAAAGGAAACTTTTGTTGTCTTAATTTCTAAACCTCTATTAACGGCCAGTTTCTAATCTAGAATCATGACACGTGGTTGCTCTAGATCTAACGGTTTCTGTTTTATTCTTAATTAATTTCTAAATTAATTCTTTAAATCTAATCGAAATTAATTTTCTAAATCCAATCTAATCCTATTAAGAAATGATTAGAGTTAGAATTTCGTTTGAGAGAGAATTCTTCCACACATAGATTAGTGAGTGGGAGATGTATATTAATATTATATGAATTACAATTCAAATATTTGAGTTTGAACTACAACTTGTTTACAATCAAACTCTACAAGTTGTTGATATTTTAACTATAATTCAAAACTCTTCTTGATCGGTTGGAGATAAGATTAATCGAGGATAGAGCTAGTTACGGTGGATTTGAATTTGAATTTGAATTCAGAGACTTATCCTTTACACTCCCACGCAAGGTCATTGGTTGAGAACAAACAGTGAGCTTGGACTTTAAAAATTTGAATCTTGGAGCAGATAAGCCTTTGGTGAGAATGTCTGCGATTTGGTCTCCTGTGGGAACGAATCGGATTGAAAGATATTTTGTGGCGACTTGTTCACGAACAAAATGATAGTCAATCTCGATGTGTTTGGTTCGTGCATGAAAGACCGGATTAGCAGCAACGTAAGTAGCTCCAATATTATCGCAGTATAGAGTTGGTGCAGAAGTGACAACCCCAAGTTCAAGCGAGTAGCTGACGTAACCATATCAACTCAGCGGTAGCATTAGCAACCCCTTTGTACTCTTATTCTGTAGAGGAGCGGGCCACAGTGGGTTGTTTCTTGGAACTCCAAGAGATCAAGTTAGGGCCCAAGTAGACACAATAACCACTTGTAGATCGTCGATCAATAGTTGAACCGGCCCAGTCTGCATCACTAAAGGCAGTGAGAGAAAGATTAGTTGTTGGCCAAAATAGAATTCCATGGGATGGGGTCTCTTTTAGATAACGAAGAATTCGCTTAACTACAGCCCAATCATCAATTGTAGGGCGATGCATATATTGACAAACCCTATTGACAGCAAATGCTATATCAGGGCGTGTGAGAGTCAAATATTGAAGGGCACCCACTGTACTTCTATATTGGGATGGATCATCATATAGGGGAGGTTCCTCAGTTGTTGCTTTGGTGATGGAGGTCGGGGTTGCTACTGATTTTGCTTCATGCATATTGGTCCTTCGCAAAAGATCTGAAGAATATTTTGACTGGCAAAGATGTAAACCCTGAGATGAGCGAGTGACCTCGACCCCTAAAAAGTAGTTTAAGTCACCAAGATCTTTGATGGCGAATTCCTTGCCAATGGCCATAATGACAGAATTAACCTCAGAAAAACTAGATCCAGTGAGGACAATGTCGTCCACATATACCAGAAGATAGATTGTTTGATGTGCTGAAGTACAAAAATATAGTGCCTATCAGATGAGGACTGTGAGAATCCCAAAGTGAGTAAATAATTGCCAAGTCGATGAGACCATGCCCTAGGGGCCTGTTTTAAACCATATAAAGCTTTCTGAAGGTGACATACATAAGTAGGTCTCTCTGATCAATGAAACCCTATGGTTGAACCATGTAAACCTCTTCAGATAATTCACCATTTAAAAATGCATTTTGAACATCCAATTGGCGAAGAGTCCATCCTTGGGCAACTGCTAGCGATAGAATCAAGCGTATGGTAGTAGGTTTGACAACGACACTAAAAGTGTCAAAATAATCAATTCCTTCACGTTGACGAAATCCCTTGGCGACCAAACGAGCCTTATAACGTGAAATGGAGCAATCATTGTTTCGTTTGATTCTGTAAACCCATTTATTTCCAATCAAATTCATGTGGGGCTGATGAGGAACTAAACTCCAAGTACCATTACGTAAGAGAGCATCAAATTCATCACTCATAGCAAGCCTCCACTTGGGGTCTTTACTGGCAGTGGTATATGAGGTGGGTTCTGTTTCAGGATTATCAACAAAAGAGGTGACTAGGAGGTTAAGTTTAGAGATGGGTTTAGGATGACCCGTTTTGGATCGGGTTTGCGCATGGTAAGGTTGAGTTGGTTGGGATGGTGCAGGTGAGTTATGGGCTAGGGTTTCGGGTGGGTTATGGGCTAAGGTTTTGGGTGCAGGGAGAGGTTGTGATAGAGTTTCCGAAATTTCAAAATTTGAATTTGAATTTGAATTTTGATTGGGAAAGGAGAGTTCAAAATTTGAATTTGAATTCGAAGTTCGGGTTGGGTGGGAAAATTCAAAATTTGAATTTGAATTTCGGGTGGGATGGGAGATTTCAAAATTTGAATTTGAATTTGAAAAGAGATTATCAGGTGTAACTATGGTGGGAGTGGAGTGAGACTGGGAAGGGTGGTTAAGAGGTTGAGTTGCAAAGGGAAACTTGGTTTCCTCAAAAACTACATGTCTAGAGATGTAGGATCGGCCAAGAGTTGGATCATAACATACATACCCCTTGTGTGAGTTGCTGTATCCAAGAAAAATGCATTGCCTAGAGCGATATTGCAGCTTGTTTTTTTATAAGGTCGTAACCAAGGAAAACATGCACATCCTAATATTCTGAGAAATGAAAGATCTGGATCTTTGTGATATAACTCCTGAAATGGAGATTTATTCCCAAGTACCGGTGTAGGCATTTTGTTGATTAAGAAGACAGCCGTTTCAAAGGCGGCTGGCCAGAAAATAAGGGGGACTGAAGCACGAGCCATAAGAGCGAGGCCTGTTTCTACTATATGTCTATGCTTCCGTTCCGCTCTCCCATTCTGTTCAGAAGTGTGTGGGCATGAATACTGATGAAATATACCATTCTCTTTACAAAATGATCAAAATATTCATATTCCTTGGCACCATCAGATTGAAAAACTTGAATCTTGGAATTAAAGATATTGGCTGCATAATAATAGAATTGCTTGAATACTAAAATTGCATCAGAACGACGCACAAGTGGAAAAATCCATGTAAATCTGCTGTAATCATCCAAGAAAGAAATATAATAACTATAACCTTGTGTAGATGGTGACGGAGAGGGCCCCCAAATATCAGAGTGCAATAATTGGAATGGAGATACTGCCCTTGATTTATTCAACTGGAAAGGCAATTTATGCGATTTTCCCATCTGGCATGGGACACACAAAACTGGTGAAATAGATGAAGGTTGGTGCAGGCCAGAACTACAAAAGAGAGAGTCCAAAGTTCTCTTCGACGGATGCCCTAATTGGTCATGCCACACTTCTTGAGACACATGTTCGCTGAGATGAACAGAGGGAAATGCGGATGGTGGATGGAAGTGATAGAGGCCAGCTTCAATTGATCCTTGAAGTAGAATAGTCCCCATTTTGAGATCCTTCACAAAGCATGAACTTGGATGAAATTCCATATAAACATCATTATCACGTGTAAATTTACTCACATAGAGCAAATTTTTAGTAATAGAAGGAACATGTAGCACTTTAGATAAAGTAAGAATTTTAGAAGGCGTTGACAGAGAAGCACTTCCAATATTTTTTATATGCAAACCTGAACCATTACCAATGTGAAGTTGATCAATACCATGGTAAGGCATTTGTTGGAAAATGCCATGTCAGCATTTTGCCACATCGGCCTCCATTGGTTTTGATGATAACAAACATGAAACTTGAATTCACCATGTTTTGATGATAACAAACATGAATTAGAATTCACCATGGAAAAACATGTAAATAACATGCATATGAATGAGTGTTTATTTGCTGTTAATTATCATTCATATCTTCAAATCATTCATGTGTTTATCATCATCAAAAAGGGGGAGATTGTTGGGAAATGCCATGTCAGCATTTGCCACATCAGCCTCTATTGGTTTTGATGATAATAAGCATGAATTACTAATGGCTATATTGAGTTATGATGTTTTAGTTCAAGATGAGAACAAGTGGACCAACTCCAAGTCAAAGCCATATGCTCAAGTCAAAGCCAAGATCATGCCAAGATAGACATGAAGATGGACATGAAGTTTAAGTCAAGATGACCATGCCAAGATGGACATGAAGCTCGTTGCACAAAATCAAGTCGAAGATCAAGACTTAGGCTGAATTAGGGCTTAGGACACTCTCGCATACACATTCATGTAAATGCATCAATTATATGTAATTCATATTATTAGAGTGACCGAGGACATGTTAGTGAGGTGTACAATGCTTAGGGTTGACCAAAAAGTCCAAAAACCCAAGCCATGTCCCAGCCCCAACTTAATTCAGCAAAACAGGGCTCAGACGGTCGACCGTCTGGGTAGACGGATGACCGTCTAGTTTGCTATGACTGATTCCAAGTCACAGAAGCTCAGACGGAATTTTCGTCTGGTCAGACGGAATTCCGTCTGAGACGGATGACCGTTTGGCAGATGGAATTCCGTCTGGGTTTAACCAAGCCATAAAGGCTAGTTTGCAACGGCTCTTTTATGAGACGGATGACCGTCTGGTGTAAAAACAGCTTATAACGGCTAGTTTAACGGCTCTTTTAAGATGGATGACCGTCTAACCAGATGGACGTCCGTCTGGGCTGAAATGTGGACTTAAAATGGGTCCGTTTTCTATCCGTTGGGGATTGGGTTTTGGCACTCAAAGGTGCTCTATTTAAACCCAATTCACCTCATTTGAGAGTAAGAACACACACACTTGATCACCCACTTCCCAAGTGATCCTAAGCTCTCAAATTGCAAGAAAGCCTTGCCTTTCACCTTCTCCCCAACCTTGAAGAACATTCCAAGGTATTAAGCATGCTTGAGGTGATTAAAGGCGTCGGTGGTGCATACATTTCCATTTGAGCATACAACTCACATTGCATCACATTCACACAAGAGGTAAAGTTTCACACCTCTTGTAAGGTAACATCCTTCCTTGTAACTGTTTCAATTCTAGTCTAGGTTGGTAGATTAGAATTGGTCATTGGGTGCTCTTGTCCGTGAACAAAAATTGTTTGGGTGCTCTTGCCCGTAAACAAAGATTGTTAAGGGGTGCTCTTGCCCTACTTGCTAAACAAAGATTGTAAAGGGTTCTCTTGCCCCGTAACAAAGATTATTGTAAGGGTTTGATCTCTACCCATTGTATTGAAAGAGAATCAATAGTGGAATACTCTCTTGAGGCCAAGAGAGGAGTGGACGTAGACTTGCAAAGTCGAACCACTATAAAATACTTGTCTTGTGGTTGATTATATTATTTAATTTCATTTGAATTTTCAATTTACTTTGTATTTCCGCACAAACCGAAAAATTGGGACAATCCACTAGTTGCAACCTAATCACCCCCCCCTCTAGGTTACACCAATAGCATTGTTGTATCCATGTGGGTTACATTGGATGTAACATGATGAGTGGCACCTGAGTCAGGGTACCAAGAAGGATCAAATGAAGCCGTGGGTCCTGCCAAGAAAGCTTCTGGAGAAGAATTCAGCTTGGAGGCATTGTCACCCGGTGCATAGCGAAAATAACATTGCATCGCTGTATGATTAGTTTTGTTGCAAATTTGACAAGCAACCATAGGGGTAGGGAGGAGAGGTGGAAGATGTTTTGCATGTCGATTACGATTGTAGTAACCTTGAGCTCGTCCTCTACCATAGCTGTGAAAGGGGCCACGATTGCGGTTAGTGGGTGGGGGGTTGATCTGGTGGATAGATTAACTTCTAATGAAGGCAAGTCAAGTTGTTGTCTTGTTTGGTCTTTGAAGATTTCTTGATTCAGTAGAAGGCCTATGAAATCATCAAGGGGAAGAGGGTCAAGACGGGAGGTAATTGAAGTGGCAAAGGATTCATATTCATGGCCTAGGCCACGAAGCATTGTGAGGATAATATCAGCATTAGAAACTGAGTGAGCAGCAGCGGCAAGATGATCAACAATAGATTTAATCTTCTGAACATAATCGGCCATAGAAGAGTGGCCTTTGCGAAATTGCAAAAGTTGGTATTTCAATTGCATTATGCGGGCTTGAGATTGGGAGGCATAAGTCCGTTCAAGGGAATTCCAAGCAACGTGGGAAGTGGTGAGACCAACGATTTGAGAAAGAGCACTTTCAGAAAGGGAGGAGATGATCCAAGATAAGATCATCTGGTCTTGTTTGCGCCATTGAGAATATGCAAAGTTAGGGATGGAGGTTGATGTGGGTGATGTGGTGGAGGGATTGGGTATGGTTTGAGGAGGAGCTGGATTGGTTCCATCGACATAGCCATAAAGGTCATGTGCATGAAGTAGAGGAAGAAATTGCAATTTCCAGAGGAGATAGTTGCTTCGATCAAGCTTTACAGGTAGGAGAGAAACGATGTTGGTAGGTGAAATCAAAGAAGAAGCCATGACAATGGTGGAGCTGGTCCTGAGGATCGTGTAGACGGCGATCAGAGGCTGAAAAACTGATACCAAGTTAGAATTTCGTTTGAGAAAGAATTCTTCCACACACAGATTAGTGAGTGGGAGATGTATATTAATATTATATGAATTACAATTCAAATATTTGAGTTTGAACTACAACTTGTTTACAATCAAACTCTACAAGTTGTTGATACTTTAACTATAATTCAAAACTCTTCTCGTCCTTCCTTGTCGCATTTGCTTTGCGATTGAGTAATCACAAAGTGTTGAAAAAGGCACAAGCAGAGTTGGACATCCATGTTTGTAGGGATAGATGCATTGAAGAATTAAACAACAACAAGCTAGGGTACCTCCAGGCCATTGTAAAGGAAACCTTGCGGTTATATCCTCCTTTGCTTGTATCTGTTCCTGTCTTGGAAGATTGTCAAGTGGGGGGGGGGGGGGGTTGTGATATCCAGAAAGGCACACAATTACTTCCTAATGCATGGAAGCTTCATCGAGACCCTCAAGTGTGGTTGGAACCTCGTGAATTCAAACCAAAGAGGTTACTCACTAAACAAGTAGAAGTGGACTATTTGGGTAAGAACTCTAAGTTCATTACTTTTGGATCTATGATACGATCATGCCCAAGTATTGCATTTGCCAAGTAGATCTTGCACTTGACTCTTGCTCGTCTACTTCAAGGATTCAATCCTAAGACACCTACAAATGAGTCAACAGACATAATTGAGGCTTTAGGCCTCACCATGCCCAAAGCAACACCTCTTAACATCCTTCTCACCCTACACCTTCCTTTTATGCTTTATGAAAATTAAAATTAGGTTGGGTATGTTATTGCTAGCATCTAGCATCTCCATATCTCTCGTTCTCCCTATTCTTTCTTTAGCATTTAAAAGTTGACCCTTTATCCTTCAAAGGAAGATAAGGATAAACAAATAATATGTCAGCATAAGCCTTCTCTCTTAAAAAATAACTAAATAAAATAAATAAAAGAGGAAAAGTCTAGACATTCTTGAGGCATAAAGACAAACTCACGTCTGCCTAAAGTGGATATGTTGCATTATGGTGGGTATAATAAGGGGAAAATGTGATTTGGTACAATGAAGTCACTTTAGTGATAATTTTCAAGGGTTTATTAGCTTAATTGACAAACATTAACAAGTTTAGAATGGGTGTGTTGTTTCATGTTTCGCTTTTAAAACAACTTCGAGGCAATTTTACAGGTTTTATTAAAACAAACATTAAGTTATTCTTTTGCACGTGTTTCCTACTTCTAATGCATGAACATAGATCCAGACTTGACGTGGTCATGTGTCATGTGCCTAATGAGACCCAATTTGGTGTATGTGCTATAGATTGGACCAACCTAGTTTGTGATAGATTAAAGGATTGATTCAATCTATTCCATCAATTTCAGCGTTTTTGGCACACTCGTCAAAAACCTAACATTTGAAGCAAAGTTAGCATCATATCAAGTTTGAATCTTGAAAAGGGCTACCTAGAAGAATGCCACCTAAGATAAAGTGAAAGTTGCCAAGAAAGGATTACCTACTACCCCTATAAGAGGAAAAAAATTGAGAGCTTTCTTGCACAATGTAGCGTAGGTTAAGGTATCATCCAAGGTTGAATGGATCCCATTCATCATGGTTCAAACTAGGCCACAAATGCAAGCAAGAAAGGGGTGGGTTAGTTATTGCTAGCATCTTGTGTTACTATCTCTCTCTCGCTCTTCTCTCCTCTCTTTTGCCTTTTGAAGTTGTCCGTATAACCTTCACAGCGAGGAAGACAATGATAAACAAATAATATATTAGCATATGCCTTTTCTCTTAAAAATAAAAAGCGAAAAACAGAAAGACAAATGTCTATGACATTCTTGAAGGCATCTGGCTTTGGTAGATACATTGGTTTGTATTGGGTATAATAAAGAAAATATGTCTAATGATAATTTCAAGTGTCATTAGCTCTCTTTTGTATTTGCGAGGAGGTTTGCTTCCGATGCCTTCTAATGAATCAGTTCACTTGGTGGACCGGAAAAATAAAAGTTTGGATTCGCTAACCTTGGAGAAGAGCCAATAACTCCACATCAGATGGTTAGTTTGCACCTCTAACTATGATCCCAAATCCTCCTCACCTATGAAGTGGTGGATCCCAATTCTTAATGGTGAACCCCAACCACAATGGTGTGGAGGTAAGTTTTCGAAAAAAAAAAAAAAACAACACAAAAAAGAAAGAAAGAATCATATAATATAATAATTACTTGCAATTCTCAAAACTTCTCATTTTTTTTTGGAGGGGGGAGAGTGGCAAGGGGAGGATGCACGTCCCCATACTCAGCACAATGAAGCAAGTGATGAGAGTGGGGTTGGCTTTTACAAGAATGATGATTGAAGCAATAGAATAGGATAGGGTCAGGCGCTTCTATGACATTTTTAAAGGCATAAGGGGAACTCACATGTGCCTCCAATGGGTATGTTGGACTATGTTTGGTATAACAAAGAAAAAATGTGATTTGGTACAATAAAGTCACTTTATTTATAATTTTCAAGAGTTATTAGCTTAATTGACAAACATCAACAAATTTAGATTTGCTTACATTGGGGAAGGAGCGAATAACTCCGCATTATATTGTGGGTGGGTTTCCCACCTCTGAACATCAATCAATCCCAAATCTTAGTAGTGGGTGCCGGGTGCCGGTTCCTACCTCTGCAGTAGTGGATCCCAAATCTAGTAGTGAAACTCCACCCACATACACATGAATTTTCACTTAAAATTTTTGAATCTAAGTAATAGAAATTTATGAGACATAAGTGCTGTTATGCATTATTTCTTTGGAAAATTTGAGAGACATTAATATGTGGAAAGAGGAGGTTTTTTTTTTTTTTTTTTTTTTTTTTTGATAGCATAAAATTTAAGTGTTAACAACTGTATATTGTTATATGGAAAACTTAAGAATCACCTTCTTAAATTTATACTTTAATTTACCTTTTAACCAAACAAACAGTAGGATTTTATACATTTATATAAACAACATCAAACATTAGGATTTTATTCATCTATGTAGACAACATTGAAAACCTCAATTCAGTGGCCCAATCACAAGAAGCATAAAAAATATAATTAATTTTAATTTTCATAAAGCTTAGAAGGAAGGCGTGGGGTGAGAAGGATGTTTAGAGGGGTTTCTTTGGGCATGGTGATGCCTAAGGCTTCAGTCATGTCAATTGGTTCATCCGTAGCTGTCTCAAGATTGAATCCTTGAAGTAGACGAGCAAGAATCAAGTGCAAGATCTGCTTGGCAAATGTAATACCCGGGCATGCTCGTAGGCCGGATCCAAAAGGAATGAATTCAAAGTTCTTACCCAGATAGTCCACTACTACATGTGTAGTGAGAAACCTCTCTGGTTTGAATTCATGGGGCTCTGACCACACATGAGGGTCTCGATGAAGCTTCCATATATTAGGAAGTAAACGTGTGCCCTTTTGGATGGCATAACCTCCCACTTGACAGTCTTCCATGGCTTCATGAGGTACTGCTAAAGGCACAGGAGGATATAACCGCAAAGTTTCCTTTACAATGGCCTGGAGGTACTCCAACTTGTTGATGTCTGATTCTTCAACATGTCTATCGTTACCAACATGGATGTCCAATTCTTCTTGGGCCTTTTTCAAAACTTCTTTATTACTCAATAGCAAAGAAAGTGCCCATGTCAACGTGGCATAGGTCGTTTCGTAGCCACCTGCGATGAGTTGCTGCGGAAAGGGAAAATATAGAAAATAAGTTTAAGGCTTTGGTACTTGTAAGCCAAGTTTTTAAACTAATTAAGCCTCCATTACTATAATTAAATAAAATTGAAAGAAGGTACATACCAATGCAGTTGCCTTGATTACAGTATCACAATCATAACTATGGTTCAAATTGCTCTCAAGAACCACTGATAGCATTATATCGATGAAGTCGAGTTCTTCTTCATCTCGAGACGATTGTGTCGTACAATGGACCTTGTGATGACGATGTTCATCGATCCAATTTCCAATTATAGAGTCGAACTCCTTAAGAGTAGATTTCATGGCTCCCACATGTCCTCCCAAGTCCAACCATTCACAATAGGGTATTGCATCAGATACAACAGGCACCCCACTTAGGTACATGAATTGAGCCATTGCCTTTCGAAATCGTTGGGCCTCATCCACCTCATTTCCAACTGTACCAATGTTCCCATAATAACGTTTCCCAGCAATAAGTTTGGTGATGACATTAAACGTAAGGTGTTCAAACCACTCCTTCATCTCCACATTCATGGGTTGGTCACTATTATCCTTGGCCCAACCCGAGTATAATTCTTTGATGGATGTGTCTACTTCAGCAATCCTAACATGCCTGAGCTTGTGAAGACGGGTATTAGAGAGTAGTTCAATAGTGGACGCCTTTCGGATCTCACGCCAATACAAACCATATGGTGAGAATACAAATACAGCATAGTTGAAGCCTAGATGCTTCCCTGCAGCCAAATGAGGACGTGTAGCAAAAACTCTGTCATTGGTACTGAAGCATTCCTTAATCATCTCTGCATTGCTCACAACCAGTGTGCGATGTACACCAAGTTTGAGCATGAAGATTGGGCCAAGTTTGTCGGCCAAAGAACCAAGTGTTCGTGGAAGCGAGCATTTTCCCCCTAGCAAATGGAGATGACCAATAATCGGCAAGGCACCAGATGGTGTTGGGGCTTCCCTTCGCTTGGTTTTGTGTCTTCGTAGGAAATAAAACACAAAAGTGAAGGCTACAAATGTTGCTATCACTTGAGATAGGATAAGGAGCTCCATTGTAATCTTATGGGAATTGCACATTCAACTCAAGCTTCCCCTGATCTCGTCTTCCGCTCTTCGGATTTTCCAGAGATTTTAAAACCTCTAACTATGACCAACTCAATCTACAAATACTCGTATTGCATGATCCAGCCTGCACAATTGTTTTCATTTTGTTAAATTAAGCGATGAAAAGTAACCATGTTAGCCAGATTAATTCCATGCATTTAATTATTTTTAAGGGAAAACATCTGCTTAGACAGAGAGGATCAAAACCCCAGAGGGTTGTATGAACCATGCATGGGAGCTAGAGGTATGTGTGATTTAGGCACTCTGCCTATTCAACTTTGCTTTTGTTGATCCATTAGCTGCAAATGAAGGTGTTGTCATTGTTGGCAACATAAATGAGATAGCTGAGATGATATGAGCAATTCAAATCAAGTATACTAACGGGTTCAATCAAGTTGGGTAAGGCTAGTATTGGAACCAGTTCAAACCTGGTTTATTTTTTATTGGTTTTTATTTGGTATAGCGGCAACACATGGAATTAAGCTAAGAGAAGAATTAAAGATTTGGAAAAATCGTTCTTGTAAAAAGAAACTAAAGGGTTCGGTAGTGGTGCAAGAAAAGCTTACCTGAGTATGTCTTTCCATTGTTGAACGATAGAGTAAGAATGGAGAGAAATGGAAAACAACCTGCCGCCGGCGTGGGTTTTAAGGAGAAGAAAAACAGCTAGCTGTTGCTAGCCTGCGTTTTGAACCATTGAGGAAGAAGAATATGCTATGCTATGGACGCAGGTCTTCTTCTGCTGGACAAGAGAAAAAGTGAAAAGAGAAAGAAGAAGAGGAAGAAGAAGATACTACTAAATTTTTGAAATTGTTCTTCTTCAAAGAAAAGAAGGATTCAATTGTTCAATTCTATTGCTGAAAAACAGACTGAAAAATATAGAGAAAAGTGGAAGAAGCTGCTATCTTTAATATCAGTGAGGATAATGAAAAGGAAAGCCTAATGAACAAGTGCCTTACATAATGGACGAGGATTGGATGGTTGAGGTTGAATATCCACTTACCCTCTCATTTTAATCCAATATGGTGGCAGATTCATTTTTAATGGGGTCATTTTCTCTCTTACCCAAGTTGAAGTAACTCATATTCACAAGTTCTTGTTTATTATTTTTTAGATTATTTTTAGTGGCAAATAACCTAGGTCATGGATGTAACAAAAATCTCTTATAGCTACATATAATTAACTACGACTTTTTTAACTAAAGTTAAAAATATTTTTTAACTACAATTTTTCATATGTAGTAATGTAAAATAGTTATTGCCAAGGTCCGACAAATCGGCTCGTGTCGCCGTGTCGGACCCTGGCGACACAACTAGGGCGACATGTCGCCAAAAGTCGGTCGACTTTTGACAGGGGTTCGATGAAAAATCAAAACCCTTGTTTCGAAGGGTATTTCAGGTCATTTTGACCTGAAATTTGCGTGTAACCTAATTTGAGGTCAATAAACACATTGGGGTATTTTGACCTAAAACATCACCTAACATAAAGTTTATAATTACCACATGTCCCGCTATATGCGAGCAAACCTGGAAGTTTGGAAAATTCATATAAACTAATGTATATATGCAAAGAGAACACAAATACACAATTAGTAAAGAGATGTACTAAAGTTTACAATTTATTATACAATTATGTTGAGTATGGCTCATGCTTCACATATTGTTGCCGAGGGACAGGTCCCGCTCCACGGTGAGTGGGCGGGGGTCCGGGGAGGCCGCCCCGGCGGGGGTGTGGGGGCAGCGTCCTTAGAGCTTTGAGAAGCGCTATGTCACTTTGGCAAAAAGCGAACGAAAAATCGGCGAAAAACAAACGAAAGGCTGTTATATATGGTGAATGTAGCGATATATCGCCGATTTTTGCGATATATCGACTTGTCGGCGATATGTCGCCGATATTTGGTATATATCGTGTCGCCCCCTGACATGGCGACATATCGCCCTGTGTCGACGATATGTCGCCGCACATAGTGAACCATGGTTATTGCTACAGTATGTAAGAACTGCATAAAAATACATTAATAGATGCGGTTGCAAAAGTGTGACTAGAAATCATAGTAATATAGACTACTTATTACTATGGTATTCCAAACTGCTATAACATATTCGTTCTAACTACAAAGTAACAATATAACTATGGTTTTATATTATAGTAATTTAAGATATTTTAAGTTATAGTATTCAAAATTGTAGCAATAAAAAAACATTGAAACTATGGAATCAAATTTACGACTAAAAATTTTAGTAATATTCAAAACTTATTGCTGTGGTAATTAAAAGTGTAACAACATCGACTCTTTTAACTGCAAAAAAAAACTTGCAATTTCAAATTGTAATAATATAATTTACATAATTGCTTCGGTCTTTGAAATTATTGTAACAATTTTTTTTAGCCACAAAAATAGAACCGTGTTTAAAAATCATAGTAATATAGTTTATATATAACTACGGTACTTGAAACTATAATAATAGATGAATTTGTAAATGTGATAATATTATTGTACTTAACAAGTGTAATGATGACATATATTTGTTACTGTGAGTGCTAAACCATAACAATAGAGTTGGTATAAACAAAATCATCATTAAAACCATTCGTTTTGCTATCACTCCGAGTTGTTCTCTAATTGGTCTTCTAAGTTGTTTAGAAAACTTTATATTAGTTCATGAATTTTTTTTTTTGGAGTTTGTGATTTATATTTACAATTATATACTAGTGGTAGTGAAGTCAAAGAAGTGTAATGTATTAGACTACAAAGCTAGGGAATCAATATTTTGGTTCAATCTCATTTTATCATACTTCCCCTCCCTCTCCCTTCCTTGATCACACCCCAATTTAATTTTTTTTTAAAACTATTTTATTAAAATAAATTTATTTTATTGTTAAGGGTATTTTGTTCAACAAAGTTATGATTCACATAGCTTGAGCTTGATTTTATATTTCATCTATATGAAACCATGGAATCTTATTCTACTTAAAGGTGTCGGTCAGTTCAGTTTCAATTTGGTTCAAAATAATGATAATACAATCCAAATCAATTTAAGAATCAAATTAGTTTTATAGTCAGATTTAGATCTTTAACCTACTTGGTTTTGGTTCCAATTCAGTTCTAGAATATGGTTCTAAATTAGTCCTAAGTATAGTTCTAAAAAAAAGATATAGGTACTTGGAGGAAAATCATTTATATAGGTAAATTATTCAAATCGTAAATTATTTAACAAATCCAATCCAATTTGCCCTTTTTTTTTAATTTAAATTTTTTACATATACATCTTACCTACCATGAAACTCGTGACTCCCCTTTTAGTCCAAAAATTATAGAAAAGTCTTAAAAATTCTAATAAATTTTAAAATATGACCAAAATATCTTTATATGTTAAAATCACTCAAGTACCCCTTAGCTTAAACCATATTTTTGGATTAAAAGGGGAGTCATGAGTTTCACGGAAAGTAGGATGTATATGTAAAAAATTTAAATTAAAAAAATAATAAGGGCAAATTGGTCATAAAAGTGATAGTTTATCCTTAAATTGACATTTTCTATAGTACAAGGGAGGCAAATGCAAAGTCTCAGCTTTTTTGGACTAAAAATGACATAAACCGAACCTCGGGGGTCCAAATGAAATTTGCCCAAAAAAAAAAGAATAAGGGCAAATTGGTCATAGAAACAATAATTTGTCCTTAAATTGACTTTTTTTTTATAGTACAGGGGAGGCATATGCAAAGTCTCAATTTTTTTGGACTAAAAATGACATAGACCAAACCTCAGTGGGTCCATATGAAAATTACCCTAAAATTTATAAAAGAAAGGAAACTTTTGTTGTCTTAATTTCTAAACCTCCATTAACCGTAGGTTTCTAATCTAGAATCATGACACGTGGTTGCTCTAGATCTAACGGTCTCTGTTTATTCTTAATTAATTTCTAAATTAATTCTTTAAATCTAATCGAAATTAATTTTCTAAATCCAATCTAATCCTATTAAGAAAGGATTAGTGGAGAGAGAAAAGATTTCTTAAATTGATTCTAATACGCAGAAAGAGTGAGAGAGAGGCAGGAGTGGTGGAGTGATTTTTGGAGTTGATTAGATTTAGGAAGATAGTGAAAGTTGGAAACTTCCCATTTTAGAGATTTTAGGAGTTGATTAGATTTAGGAAGATAGTGAAAGTGGGAAACTTCCTCTATTTATTGGAAATTAAAACCGCTTTACTGTTTAAACTCAATTTATCCCACGATTCCTTCAAAATTTCTAAACGAAAAATTTCCCACAAAATAGGTTTTTTCCACTCCCTTTTAATTACATTTATGGTATTTTTATAAAAACAATGAAATGGTGTATAAAGAGGGAAAATGCAAGATAGCCAAATAGAATATCTTTTTCTCTTCTTCTCTAGCAAAATTTCAGCCTTTTCTTCTGTTTGCCTTCTGCAGCTGTTCATCTTTTCTCCATCTCAGTGTCTCCATTGTATTTTGAGAACCAAATCCATGAAGAACTTCCTTGCCTTTTTCCTATATGGTTCAAAAATGCTCGATCTAACATTCCCTTGTCCCTTTTGTTAAGCAAAATTAAACAGGGGCATCTTTAACAGATACGAAGATAGGTGCGAATACGGGGCTGACATCATATGATACTCTTGCCACTTGTTTTGGTCAGGTAAGATTTGCTTTTGATCACTACTTCCCAATCTTTAAGAAAAGCTGCAATATTAGTCCGAAAAATAAAGGATTTCTACTTTCTTTTTTTTCACCAACTTTAAATTGAGACCGACAATCTTTCAATTGTACTATTCTTAGATCTAAAGTCTTTTAGTTGATTACAATGTTTTGGAACTGCTAGTTTCATGTTTAGTAGATCTCTTCATATTTTTTATAGTTTTTTGACAAACAAAAATACAATGAAAATATAGTTTTCATTTTTCTTGTTAGCATTTATTGAATGGTAACTAATTTTTTATTTTATTGATATTGATTACAGGAAATACCTACAAAAATTGAATCACATGGTAGCTAAACTCAGACATGTTGGATTGGGCCGAATTGGGCTTATGGCCACAACTTTAGCCCAACTGAACCCTAGCTTGCTTAGGGTCAACAACTTTCAACACTACCTTGCCCGTCACAACGACTTAAGCCCATAGGCCTAGGAATGGGAAGGTGTGAAAAGACATAAGTCAGAGATTCAAACTTAAGACCTCTTTGATTTTACTGCCAACACGACAACACTGTGTGATGAGCACATCCATGTCCTCAAGTTGAGAAACTTTCAACTTATTCGACTTATCCAATTCCTCATTCCAAACATCATCTAGTACGAATAAGAACCTTTTACTCAACCTTTTCTATTTTCTAGTAAACTTCAAAACATTTCATGAAGGCGACTTTGCATTGGATCCGAGTAAGTGAGATCACTAGCACTTCCATCCAATCGTTTCCAGCAAAGTTCTCTGGGTCACAAATAGAAGAAAGAAAGTGAAAGACCATAACGGATCTCTTATGGTTTGAATTTGATTTTTGAATTCAAGTTTTTTATTTTGACTTCAAATTTGAATATTGTAAACGAATATTGTACAACAACCATGTTTGTTTATAAATACATAAGACTTACCCATCAAGGTAAGCAACCTACTTATCAAAAATAGAGTTTTTCTTTGCATTCTTTCATGGTATTAAAGCTAAGGTTTTGAGATTTTTTCCCCCAAAACACTACATTTTCAATGGCCACTGCTAACACTCCATTCCCCATTACCAATCTCTTCAACCTTGTTTCTGTCAAGCTTGATGGAGCAAATCATCTCATGTGGAGAGAACAATTAGAATCCATTTTTATTACCTATGGTCTTATGCATCATCTTGATGGTATTGGATCGATGCCAAATCAAACTATCACTATTTGAGGAACTTAAACGTCGAATCCAACATTTCAAACCTGGAGAAAGAATGATCATTTTGTTCGAACATGCATCAATGCCACCCTCACACCGTCTCTTTTTTCTCATATTCTTGGCCTTCAAACAGTGAAAGATGTATGGGACTCTCTTGGACAACTTTTCCAACAACAATCCACTGCTCGAAGGAATTATCTTCACAGTGAATTGCAGATGATCAATAAAGGAACGGGCACAATTACGGACTATCTTTACAAAATTAAGTCCATCATTGATTCCTTAGCGGCAATCAATGACAAGGTAAATGACTCTGACTTGGTAGCATATACATTAAATGGTCTTGGTTCGGATTATCTCACTTTCATCATCACTGTGGAAAATATTACCCCACCCGTTACCTTTACCGACCTAAGAGCCAAACTACTTACTCATGAGCAACGGTTACGCCGTGGCTATGAGAACACTCAATCAATTTTAACTGATTTCCATTCCCCTACTGCATTACTTGTTAAAGATCAGCCTAAATTTAATCGGCCTAATAATAGTATGAATTCCTATCCACCCAACAACCGAAACCCACCTAGATCTAACTTCCGAAATTCATCAAATGGTTCTCCAAGATCTCAAAATTCCTATTACCGACCAAACCAAAACACCTTTAATACTAATTCCTTCAAATGTCAAATATGCGCTAAGCAAGGCCATTCGGCCAATAGATGCTATTTCCGTTATGCCCAGAGCCGAAATAATCCTAATCCACCACCTCACATTCCTTATTGTCTCTCAAAAATAAAAAGAGAAAAAAAGAAAGACAAATGTCTATGCCATTCTTGAAGGCATAAATAGAACTAGATATGTTGGTTTGTATTGGGTATAATAAGGAAAAAAATGTCTAGCGATAATTTCAAGTGTTAATAGCTCAATTGACAAAGATCAGCAAGTTCGTTTACTCTTTTGTATTTGCCAAGAGATGTTCTCATGAAGCTTTCTAATCAATTAGTTCACTTTGTCTACCGGGAAAAAAAAGTTTGGATTCGCTAACTTTGGAGAAGAGCCAATAATTCCACATTAGATAGAGGGTGAATCGCCACCTCTGAAGTATGGATCGATCCCAATCTTAGTAGTGGTGCCACTCCCCACCTATGAAGTGGTGGATCCCAAGTCTTAGTGTGGAACCCCACTCACAATGGTGTGCTGGTAAGTCTTTTCCCATTTTCCAAGAGGTTTTCTCCCCAAAACTTTATAAGCAATTAGTTCACTTTTTTTTCCCCCGCCGGGTAGGATGCACTTCCCCATACTCAAACACAATGAAACAAGGGATGAGGGTGGGGTTGGCATGGCTTTCACTATAATGATGATAAAGCGGTAGGTTAGGATAATGTTAGGCCATTAAGTTGGAACATTAGGTGGGCATTCCTCCTAAATGTGTGATGAAAAGATGTTAAATGGGCCTAATCCTCTACCCTTTGCGAGTAGAAGATTTGAACTCCATACCCCGATCATCACTTGGAGGGAACAATAACCCTAAAATTTTAAATTATGAAGGGAGAAGCAAATGTTACACTATGCTTCAAATTAAAGTAGAAATCTACCTTACATGTTGTCAAACAGTTTGTTGTGCTCGAGTGTTTTGGGTGGAACTTTTTCCACCTGATTTCTCTTTTTTAGTTAATGCATTTTCTTTTCATAAAAATAAATGAATAAAAATTTCAAATGTACTAGGGAAAAAAAATTTAAGTTGGAGTTTTTCACATGGTGTCGCCCACTTAAGTGGGGGCAAAACTCTTGGCTCCCCACTAAACAATTACTGACTGCCCACTTTTCACAAAGCTAAAATTATCCGTTACCCATAGTTAGTTTTCAACCTCTTTTCTATTAAGTTTGCACCCAAAATGACAGATTTGTCCTTATGTATGTAAAATGACTACATTGGTATGTACATACTTTCAATTTTATGTAGATTAATGGAGGCTTAGTTTGAGTTCTCATTGGCTTACAACTACTAAATCTTAACCTTCTTTTCTACATTTTCCTTGTGCACAAAACCTCATCAGAGGTGGTTATGAAACGACCTACAACACCTTGACATGGGCACTTGCTTTGCGATTGAGTAATCACAAAGTGTTGAAAAAGGCACAAGCAGAGTTGGACATCCATGTTTGTAGGGATAGATGCATTGAAGAATTAAACAACAACAAGCTAGGGTACCTCCAGGCCATTGTAAAGGAAACTTTGCGGTTATATCCTCCTTTGCTTGTATCTATTCCTGTCTTGGAAGATTGTCAAGTTGGGGGGGGGGGGGGGGGGTATGATATCCAAAAAGGCACACAATTACTTCCTAATGCATGGAAGCTTCATCGAGACCCTCAAGTGTGGTCGGAACCTCATGAATTCAAACCAAAGAGGTTTCTCACTAAACAAGTAGAAGTGGACTATTTGGGTAAGAACTCTAAGTTCATTACTTTTGGATCTATGATACGATCATGCCCAAGTATTGCATTTGCCAAGTAGATCTCGCACTTGACTCTTGCTCGTCTACTTCAAGGATTCAATCCTAAGACACCTACAAATGAGTCAACAGACATAATTGAGGCTTTAGGCCTCACCATGCCCAAAGCAACACCTCTTAACATCCTTCTCACCCTACACCTTCCTTTTATGCTTTATGAAAATTAAAATTAGGTTGGGTATGTTATTGCTAGCATCTAGCATCTCCATATCTCTCGTTCTCCCTATTCTTTCTTTAGCATTTAAAAGTTGACCCTTTATCCTTCAAAGGAAGACAAGGATAAACAAATAATATGTTAGCATAAGCCTTCTCTCTTAAAAAATAACTAAATAAAATAAATAAAAGAGGAAAAGTCTAGACATTCTTGAGGCATAAAGACAACCTCACGTCTGCCTAAAGTGGATATGTTGCATTATGGTGGGTATAATAAGGGGAAAATGTGATTTGGTACAATGAAGTCACTTTAGTGATAATTTTCAAGGGTTTATCAGCTTAATTGACAAACATTAACAAGTTTGGATTCGCTAACTTTGAGGAAGGAGCGAATAATTCTGCATCACATTGTAGGTTGGGTCCCACCACTGAAGCCTTAGGCATCTCCATGCCCAAAGCAACCCCTCTACTCCTTCTCCCCCCCCTTTCTTCTAGCTTTTGAATTAATTATTATGTTTTAGCTTCTTGTTGGCCGGGTTTCGTGCCTGTGTTCCTCTGGTTCAAGGTAAATTATTTAAGAAGGGATATCTAAGTTTTCCATGTAACATATTAGTTGTCATTTAATTTCCCGGTCATCCCGCCTTCTTTCCCTTTTGTCTTCTTCCGTGGATTCACATCCTCTGCAATTCCTTTCTCTACAATTTTTTGTAATTCCCTCATAGGATTGTACCATGTGGCATTTAAGGAATCCAAAGGTTATCCAATTTAAACTAAATTTGAATTTTATTTAAACCCACCCATAAATTTGAATTTTATTTAAACTCTAGTTAAATTGGATAACCTTTGGATTCCTTAAATGCCACATGGCACAATCCTATGAGGGAATTACAAGAAATTGTAGAGAAAGGAATTACATAGGATGTGAATCCTTATTTCTTTGGCGAATTTGATAGATATATTAATATGTGGAAAGAAATGGCTGAGGTTTGTATTTTTGACCGTGGATAAAATTTAAATGTTAACAACTGTATATTGTTACATGGAAAACTTAGATATCACCTTCTTAAATAATTTACCTTTGAACCAAATAGAAACATTAGGATTTTATTCATCTATGTAGACAACATTGAAAACCTCAATTCAGTAGTCCAATCATAAGAAGCATAAAAACTATAATTAATTTTAATTTTCATAAAGCTTAGAAGGAAGGTGTGGGGTGAGAAGGATGTTTAGAGGGGTTGCTTTGGGCATGGAGATGCCTAAGGCTTCAGTCATATCTATTGGTTCATCCGTAGCGGTTTCTAGATTGAATCCTTGAAGTAGACGAGCAAGAGTCAAGTGCAAGATTTGCTTGGAAAATGTAATACCTGGGCATGCTCGTAGGCCGGATCCAAAAGGAATGAATTCAAAGTTCTTACCTAGATAGTCCACTACTACATGTGTAGTGAGAAACCTCTCTGGTTTGAATTCATGGGGCTCTGACCACACATGAGGGTCTCGATGAAGCTTCCATATATTAGGAAGTAAACGTGTGCCCTTTTGGATGGCATAACCTCCCACTTGACAGTCTTCCATGGCTTCATGAGGTACTGATAAAGGCGCAGGAGGATATAACCACAAGTTTCCTTTACAATGGCCTGGAGGTACTCCAACTTGTTGATATCTGATTCTTCAACACGTCTATCGTTACCAACATGGATGTCCAATTCTTCTTGGGCCTTTTTCAGAACTTCATTATTACTCAACAGCAAAGAAAGTGCCCATGTCAAGGTGCCAGAGGTCGTTTCGTAGCCACCTGCGATGAGTTGCTGCGCAAAGGGAAAATATAGAAAAGAAGTTTAAGGCTTTGGTACTTGTAAGCCAAGTTTTTAAACTAATTCAGCCTCCATTACTATAATTAAATAAAATTGAAAGAAGGCACATACCAATGCAGTTGCCTTGATTACAGTATCACAATCATAACTGTGGTTCAAATTGCTCTCAAGAATCACAGATAGCATTATATCGATGAAGTCGAGTTCTTCTTCATCTCGAGACGATTGTGTCGTACAATGGACCTTGTGATGACGATGTTCATCGATCCAATTTCCAATTATAGAGTCGAACTCCTTAAGAGTAGATTTCATGGCTCCCACATGTCCTCCCAAGTCCAACCATTCACAATAGGGTATTGCATCAGATACAACAGGCACCCCACTTAGGTACATGAATTGATCAGCCATTGCCTTTTGAAATCGTTGGGCCTCATCCACCTCATTTCCAACTGTACCAATGTTCCCATAATAACGTTTCCCAGCAATAAGTTTGGTGATGACATTAAACGTAAGGTGTTCAAACCACTCCTTCATCTCCACATTCATGGGTTGGTCACTATTATCCTTGGCCCAACCCGAGTATAATTCTTTGATGAATGTGTCTACTTCAGCAACCCTAACATGCCTGAGCTTGTGAAGACGGGTATTAGAGAATAGTTCAATAGTGGACGCCTTTCGTATCTCACGCCAATATGAACCATATGGTGAGAATCCAAATACAGCATAGTTGAAGCCTAGATGCTTCCCTGCAGCCAAATGAGGACGTGTAGCAAAAACTCTGTCTCACAACCAGTGTGCGATGTACACCGAGTTTGAGCATGAAGATTGGGCCAAGTTTGTTGGCCAAAGAACCAAGTGTTCGTGGAAGCGAGCATTTTCCCCCTAGCAAATGGAGATGACCAATAATCGGCAAGGCACCAGATGGTGTTGGGGCTTCCCTTCGCTTGGTTTTGTGTCTTCGTAGGAAATAAAACACAAAAGTGAAGGCTACAAATGTTGCTATCACTTGAGATAGGATAAGGAGCTCCATTATAATCTTATGGGAATTGCACATTCAACTCAAGCTTCCCCTGATCTCGTCTTCCGCTCTTCGGATTTTCCAGAGATTTTAAAACCTCTAACTATGACCAACTCAATCTACAAATACTCGTATTGCATGATCCAGCCTGCACAATTGTTTTCATTTTGTTAAAGTGATGAAAAGTAACCATGTTAGCCAGATTAATTCCATGCATTTAATTATTTTTAAGGGAAAACATCTGGTTAGACAGAGAGGATCAAAACCCCAGAGGGTTGTATGAACTATGCATGGGAGCTAGAGGTTATGTGTGATTTAGGCACTCTGCCTATTCAACTTTGCTTTTGTTGATCCATTAGCTGCAAATGAAGGTGTTGTCATTGTTGGCAACTTAAATGAGATAGCTGAGATGATATGAGCAATTCAAATCAAGTATACTAACGGGTTCAATCAAGTTGGGTAAGGCTAGTATTGGAACCAGTTCAAACCTGGTTTATTTTTTATTGGTTTTTATTTGGTATAGCGGCAACACATGGAATTAAGCTAAGGGAAGAATTAAAGATTTGCAAAAATCATTCTTGTAAAACGAAACTAAAGGGTTCGGTAGTGGTGCAAGAAAAGCTTACCTGAGTATTTCTTCCATTGTTGAACAATAGAGTAAGAATGGAGAGAAATGGAAAACAACCTGCCGCCGGCGTGGGTTTTAAGGAGAAGAAAAACAGCTAGCTGTTGCTAGCCTGCGTTTTGAACCATTGAGGAAGAAGAATATGCTATGCTATGGACGCTGGTCTTCTTCTGCTAGACAAGAGAAAAAGTGAAAAGAGAAGGAAGAAGAGGAAGAGGAAGATACTACTATATTTTTGAAATTGTTCTTCTTCAAAGAAAAGAAGGATTCAATTGTTCAATTCTATTGCTGAAAAACAGAGTGAAAAATATAGAGAAAAGTGGAAGAAGCTGCTATCTTTAATATCAGTGAGGATAATGAAAAGGAGAGCCTACTGAACAAGTGCTTTACATAATAGACGAGGATTGGATGGTTGAGGTTGAATATCCACTTACCCTCTCATTTTAATGGATTTTGCTTGGGAGCAGTGCCTACGTTGGAGTGCTCCATGCAGTTTTGATATTAGTTTTGATATTTAAATTAAATCTTCACCATCCACTAAGAGCATGTGCATTAAACATAAAGTTAAGTGAAAATAAACCGTTTCCTTTAAACGAATCGAACCATCTGAGGTTCAACCCAAACTTGTATTTCTTTAATTTTGATTGCATTAAAACGGTCCGCCATTTTGGCCCAAAGCTACGCTGCTCCAGCGACTGTGACGAAGCAAGCTGCTCCGACTGCAGGCACCACCAGTGCTCCCAAGCGAAATCCTCCAGGAAGAAGACTTCCTCATCCCTTCACAATCGCTTGAGTTTTTCTTGTTCTTCGTTATCATCAAACCTTACCTTACAAGAATCAAGATTACGATTGCGATCTAATTCTCTGTTAAGTTTTTCTAGGATTTTCGAATTTTACATACCTTTAACAGGATAAACTGAGCCTGTAATAAAAAACATGCCTTTAAAATCATACATGTGGCTAATCGATACTCTATTCATATAGAACATGAATGAAAAAATAGAGATACCAGCAGAGGTATATTGTCAGTTCTCACGATAATGCACTCCCCATAGAGGGTCGCAAGGCAGAGCATGAGGAGTAGCAGCACTCATACAAATACCCACGACATCAAACTAAGCTTCAACGGGAGACGCAAGAGAAGCAGAAATCAGTTGATACTAGCAACTAACCTCAAAAAGAACCTGGAGAACAATGTAAGCATTCGACAGCTCTTCTGTGTTTCTTCTCCTTCCGAGTACTGTGTGTTAATGACTAAAATGGTCATTCTATATCTCCCGGTCTGAACCAGAAGTTGCACGATCCGACCAGGTTCGATACTTAGTAGAGTTCGACCAGGCGGTTCATGGTAGGACCGACCATAGTGATAAACAGCATCCACCTAACAAGATAAGAAACCTCACAAGGGTAGAGTCCTACCGACCAAGAACCACAAAGGAGTTCCAGTTAGGTAAAAGAACTCTCCCAAAGAGTTACTCTCCTATAGCAACTTTCATTAGAGTCATATTCCAAATATAACTCCATCACCATACTCTATATAAACACCTCAAGTAAAACACTATGAGGTAGGCATTCATACTTTGTGTGATCAATTACTTGAGTTCTCCATTGAGTAGTAGAGATCATATTATTGGTATTGACTTGTTCGTCGGAGACGTACCTCGACCCCCCAAGGTCAAGCTCGTATCTTGCAGGTTCGTGACAGGGAAGGACGAGCGAGATTCCATATCAACAATTGGCGCCGTCTGTGGGAACTGCATCAAAAAGTCATGGTGCGATCAAAAGCGAAGGTCGTAAGCCAGAAGGAGGTGGAGGATGATGCTTCGAAGGGAAATCCTCTATCTGAAAAATCGGGTAATTCCCGATCAGGTGGAGATAAATCCCGACCAGGTGGAGAAAAATACCGATCAAGGGGAGAAAAACCCCGAACACCCGAATCATGGAGCATTAGCAAATCAAGTTGAGACACTCCAGAAGGAACATACAAAGCTTCGAGAGGAAATATCCTCCTTGAATGAACTAGTCAGGATGGCCTTGGGTCATATAATTGCCCCGAATGCAGACCCAAAAAATACTCAAAAAGTATTTGAGGGAAGCAAGAATAACCACCTAGTCATTCCCGATCAAACGCCTCGACCATCTCTAGAAGACGGACAAAAGTTAAAAGAGAAGGTAGGCGAGAAGTCCCGGGCATCTGAGAAAGAAATTCCAAATAATGACCCTCAGATCGAAGAAGATAATGATCGAGGAAGTAGCAACAATCCTCTCAAAGAGCCAAAAAACAAAAGAGTTGAGTCCGGACCGAGCAAGCGAGAAGAGCGCATGAGCAAACAAATCAAAGAGTTAGACGAGAAGCTAAATAAGTTAAATGATCCAAAGAAAGATGAGCTACATGCTTTTCTAAAGGAGGATCCTTTCATCCAAGCTATCTCTGAGGCGGAAATACCAAAAAGCTTCAAATGCCCAACTTTTATATTGTTCGACGAATCACAATGTCCAAAACATCACATCACTCGCTACAGGTCGACCATGTCAATCTATAAGCATAATGAGGCAGCCATGTGCCAAAGTTTTGCTGCCTCTTTAACCGGTTCCGCGTTTGACTGGTTCTTGGCATTGCCAAGTGGTTCGATTAAGAGTTTCGATCAGCTAGGACGAGTGTTTGTGCTGCGCTTCCAGGGAGGAGTCGGATTGAAGAAAAGAAAAGATACTTTGTTTGCTATAAAACAAGGTAGAACGGAATCTATCCGAAGTTTCCTCCAAAGATTCAATAATCTTACCATGCAAATTGAAAGCATGGACGAGAAAATTGCCTTTCATGCGTTATACCAAGGAATTACTCATGAAGGATTGCTAGAGTGACTACTCCAAGATATGCCAAAAACATATGCGAAACTAAATGAAAGATGTCATAAACAAGTAGAAATTTTGGAAACCATAGAATCTCGAAAGAGAGAACCAAGGGCCGAAAGAAGGAGCAATCGAGAAAGGGCACAACCGACCAGGATGTTAGGGATAAGCTCGACCAAGAATGCTCGAGCAGAATCCCCAAAAAAGCAAGAGATCATTAATCTCCCACCACTGAATACCAGAATATCCGAAATCTTGATGCAAATAAAAAATTAAGGACATCTGAAGTGGCCGGATAAAATCCGAGCACCACCGGGAAAACGTGATAAACAAAAGTATTGTGAATATCACAAGGATCACGGTCATTGGACGGACGATTGCAAAAATCTAAAGATGGAGATAGAAAACTTAATCTCTCGAGGACACTTAAAGAAGTATATCCAACCTAAGCAAGAAGGCCGACCACAAGACAAACCTACCCCGAAGAGAGAAAGGTCGGACCATAGGGAAGAAGAAGAAGTCCAGCCAAGCGCCGACCTGAGGCGGGAGAAAATCAAGGAAAAAGGAGTCCAGTGTATACTGTAT
Organism: Hakea prostrata; assembly: GCF_041222555.1. Taxonomy (NCBI): domain Eukaryota; kingdom Viridiplantae; phylum Streptophyta; class Magnoliopsida; order Proteales; family Proteaceae; genus Hakea; species Hakea prostrata. Next base: position 49,003,621 of record NC_142604.1, on the reverse strand, counting down.
TTGGAGGCCCGACAGAAGAATCAAGTCGGCAGACAAAGAGAAAAGCACGATATATTGGGAATACTGAAACCAATAAAAATATATCTTCTGAGCCAATAACTTTTTCTTCCGATGATCTACGGAACATCACTATCCCTCATGATGATGCTCTAGTAATCAAGGTTCTCCTGGAAGGAACTGAGATCCATAGAGTTCTAGTGGATACTGGATCCTCAGCAGACATTCTATCATTGGAGGCGTTCAAAAAGATGAAGTTGAAGGAGAATAGGCTTGTTCCATGCGAAACCCAGCTTTATGGTTTCACAGGATCAACCACCCGAGCATAAGGCATGATCCAATTAGAACTACGAATCGGAGAGCACCCAAGGGATAGGATCGTACAAACCAATTTTATGGTCGTACGAGACTTATTGGCAAATAATGCTATTATAGGATGACCAACCCTCTGCGCACTCGAAGCCGTGGTCTCCTAGCTACACATGAAGATGAAATTCCCGACCACAAAGGGAATTGGAGAATGTGTAGCCGACCAGAAAAGTAGCCGGAAAAATTACAACAACTACATGCAGAAGAAGAGAAGGACAAACTCAACCATGACTATTGAAGTCAAGGACGACCGTGATGAGGAAACTTTGCAAAGAGCTGAACCAATGGAAAAGCTAGAAAGAATCCACTTCAATCCCGACCAAAAGGAGCAAGGTACCATGATCAGTTCCAAGCAAGAAGCAATTTTAAATCAGAGCTCACTAAGTTTCTAAAGAAAAATTCTGATGTTTTCGCTTGGTCGGCTGAAGACATGCCATTGATCGACACGGAGGTGGCTGAGCATAAACTCTGTATTGATCCACAGGCAATTCCAATTGTTCAGAAAAGAAGAAATTTCACCATTGAAAAACAAGAAGCCATTCGAACTGAAGTGCAAAAGCTAAGACAATCTGGCTTTATAAAGCGCACAGACCACCCACAATGGCTAGCTAATGTGGTAATGGTCAAAAGAGCAAACGGGAAGTGGTGGATGTATACTGATTACATAGATCTTAACAAAGCCTGCCCGAAGGACCACTATCCACTTCCAAGAATCGATCTTTTCATAGATGCAACAGCAGGACATGAAATGCTTAGTTTTATGGATGCATATTCAGGATACAATCAAATCCTTATGCACCCTGAGGATGAAAAGCATACATCATTCATGACTGATAGGGACAGCTATTACTATAAAGTAATGCCTTTCGGTCTAAAAAATGCGGGGGCAACATACCAAAGAGTGGTAAATAAAATCTTCACACATCAAATTGGTCAAAATATGGAGGTATATGTGGACGAGATGCTGGTGAAAAACATCTCAAAAGAAGATCATCTAACTGACTAGCAGAAGTATTCAAAGTACTCCGAAAATACAAGATGAAGCTCAATCCTGAAAAGTGCTCTTTCGGGGTGTCTTCGGGAAAATTCCTTGAGTTCATGGTATCTTAAAGAGGAATCGAAGCCAATCCTGAGAAAATCAAGGCAATTTTGGATATGAAAGCACCCAGAACCATCAGAGAAGTCCAATGCCTAACTGGTCGGGTGGCAGCACTGAATAGATTTATTTCTAGATCGGAGGAGAAATGCCTACCATTTTTCAAAATTTTAAAGCAGGTAGCAGGTCAGAAAGGAAACATTTGGAATGATGAATGTCAAGGAGCATTTGAAGAGCTAAAAGACAAACTATCCCGACCACCCTTGCTCATTATGCCGACCAGCAAGAAGGAGCTACAACTATATTTAGCCGCTTCATCGGTGGCGGTTAGTGTGGTTCTCGTACAAGAAGAGGGTAATATACAACAACCTGTCTACTATGTCAGTCATGTCCTGAATGATGTCGAGACTCGCTACCCAAAAGTGGACAAACAAGCCCTGGCACTGGTTATAGCGGCCAGAAAGCTCCGTCCATATTTCCAATCTCATCCCATTACAGTGATGATGAATTTACCACTCAAAAAGATCCTTCACCGACCAGACCTGGCTGGAAGAATGGTGACGTGGGCGGTGGAATTGAGCGAACATCAAATAGAATTCAAACCCCGACCAAGCATCAAAGCTCAATCCCTGGCAGACTTCATTGTTGAAAAACAAGAAATAAGTCAAGAGGAGGATGGGCAAGGGGTAGAATCGATCAAAAGATGGACTCTGTTCGTGGACGGATCGAGCAACTCGCAAGGAAGCGGAGCAAGCCTATTAATGAAAAGTCCTGGGGGATTTGAAATAAAATATGCCCTTCGCTTCAAGTTTAAAGCATCCAACAATGAGGCTGAACATGAAGCCATGTTAGCAGGACTCAGAATGGCCAAAGCTCTAAGCATTCAACATCTAGAAATCAAAAGTGATTCACAGCTGATTGTAAATCAGTTGAAGGGAGTTTATGGAGCCAAAGAAAGAAGGATGGAGAACCTGAACCTAGTCAACAATTACAAACAGTACTTTAAAGAGCTAGAAATAACTCAAGTACCAAGGGTTGAAAACGACCAGGCTGATTCATTATCTCGCTTGGCTACGGAAGGAATGGATGTCCAAGCACCAGTGATCTACCTTGAAGAGCTTGATAGCCCTAGCATAAACAAGGTCGAGCACATGCAAATTTCAACCGAGCTAGGGTGGATGGAGCCGATCATACATTATTTTGACAACGACCAGCTCCCAAAAGACCAAAAAATTGGTCGGGCAATAAGACAAAGAGCAGCCAGGTTCACGATCAGGGACGGACTATTATACAAAAGATCCTTCACCCGACCACTTCTAAGATGCTTGGGACCATTAGAAGCTACAAATGTTTTAAGAGAAGTACACGAAGGGACCTGCAGATCTCACGTAGGATCCCAAACACTCTCTAATACAATTATACGCCAAGGATTCTATTGGCCAACCTTAGAAGAAGATGCCAAAGACTTCGTTAAGAAGTGTAACAAATGCCAGGCACACGCAAAGATCTCCCACATCCCAGTAGTCCCTTTGACATCAACTCTATCGCCAATACCTTTTGCAAGGTGGGGAATAAACTTGGTAGGGAAATTACCCAAAGCATCAGGAGGGAGAGAATACTTGGTCGTTGCAGTAGACTATTTTACAAAATGGGTAGAAGTTGAACCCCTTGCAACTATCAATACCGAGCAGATGAAGCGTTTTGTCACACATAACATATCATACAGATATGGAGTTCCAAAAATATTAGTAACCGACCATGGAAAGCAATTTGAGAATGTAGCATTCTCAACATTTTGCAAAGAACAAGGGATCGAGCACAGATTTTCTTCAGTAGCATATCCCCAAAGTATCGGCTAAGTCGAGGTTACTAATAGAACCATGCTTGACGAGCTCAAGAAGAGGCTCGACCAGCTCAAAGGGAGATGGGTAGTTGAACTACCCAAGTGTACGTGGTCGTACCGAACAACTCCCAGGACAACCACCGGGGAATCCCCATTCCGACTAGCATATGGAGCAGAGGCTAGAGTCCCAGTAGAAATCCTAATCGGATCACTTTGAGAAATAGAATTCGAAAAAGAAGCAAACATCGAAGGAATGCGAACCAATCTGGATCTAATTGACGAAATAAGGGACAAAGCCCAGTTCGGTCTTGAAGAATATCAAAGAAGGATAACGACATATTATAATGCCAAGGTTCGAAATGAACAATACTTGCCAGGCGAACTGGTACTTCGCCGAACAACTGCTTCAGATCCAACCAATCAAGGAAAGTTATCCCCAAATTGGGAAAGACCATACATAGTCATACGACAAGTCGCTCCCGGAGCATATCATTTACAAGATCCAAAAACGAGCGACAGGATCCCTCGATCATGGAATTCGAACAATCTCAGGAAATACTATCAATAAGAATAGTATCGGAGAAAGTCGTAAACACGATAAATTTTAAGCGTTTTATTTCAGTCTTGTTATTTATTTCAGTATGTAGACAACATGGGAGATTCATAATCCCAAGAAGTCAGATTAGTTTTTATATATAAATAAAGACATTCATACAAATTACTACCCAACTTTGACAAGACGCTCAAAAAAGACCTGAAAATCTCAGGAAAAAATAACCTGGAAACTCTCGGAAGAAAAAAGACCTAAAAATCTCAAGCAGAAAAGACCTAAAATTCTCAGGCAGAAAAAAACCTAGGCAAAAAAGACCTGAGATTCCTAGGAAGGCCCTACGAATCTTAAGGCACAAAAGACCTAAGATATTACTTAGGCAGAAAAAGACCTACACTCAATAGGCAATAAAGACCTAACATTCCTTAGGCACGAATACTTCAAAAGACATACCAAGTTATCATGCCCGGGAGGTAGGGGTTATGGACGAACAATTGTTGACAAACACCAAGTATACTTGGTACAAAAAGAGGAAAATACCATTGACAAGCAAAAATTTACATAGGCAAAATAACCTATGATAAATTATCAATTACAAACTTATCATTGTTTAAAAACTGTGAACAACAGCAACAAAAAGATTGCCTAAAAAAAAAAAAAGATTTGTTACTCGGCTACTGCATCATCAGAAGCTATTAGGTTAGTAGGATCGGTTGGATCGGAGGTCGTCGAGGGCTCGGTAGGATCAGTGGTCGTCGAAGGGCCGGCTTCATCCTCCTCCTCAGGGGCCGGTTCCCAGACGGAGTCCAAAAATCCTGTACGCTCACCTTCTTCGGCAAAGGAAAAGCTTTCTTACCAACCACCCAAGATGGTCGAGGAAGCTTAAGCTCATCGAAGATGCTCGGGTCGATATATTTCTGTAATGGTTCAAGATCGACCTATGGATAATTTTCAACGATCTTGGTAAAAGCATCCCTCCGACCATATTTAAATCCCAAGGCTGCAACTTTTGAGACAAACCCTATGCAACCTTTAGTACGGACCCATCTCTGAATCACTCCCCAACGTAATTCCTCGGAAAGATTCTGGAAGGAGACCGGGCATGCTTGAGCAAGTTGATCAGTTTAATCCCGTATATATTGATCCTTCTCTTGCTTGACCTTTGTAAAGGCAACATCTTTGTCCTCCAAAGACTTCTGCAAGCCAGCAACCTCACGCTCAAGAGCTAAGATTTGTTCCTCGGCAGACAATGCCCGAGCATCTGAGGTTGCCTTCTCATCCTTCAAAGTGACATTTTCACCGATCACAGTCTCCAGTCGACCACTCAAATCCTTAACTTTATCATTAAGCTTATATATGGTGGACTCATCTCTTCGAGCAGTCTCCAGATTTCCTCCCCAAGCTTGGGTCAAGGCACAAAGTAACCTACCCAAGGAGAACAAAAAATCATAAAATGATAAAGGAAGGACTATGCGGGAAACTCTATCTCATACGACAAACACACACCTGGTCATTATGTCTTGAGTTCGGGTGGGTCCAATTTTCTAAAGAAATTGTTGATCGGTTGGAAGCAAAACTGACGGCAACAAAGCCTTGGCAACTTCAGTCCCATCATCTTTGTTATTTAAAACATAAGATCCCGCCTTGAGTGGTCCGGAAGAAGGAGCACCAGTAGCTTGGGTACTCGGGAGATCTTCGGGAGGGACGGAAGGAGAGGCATCCCCACCCTAACCAGCCACAAATGAGGATGGAGCTTTCTTCTTGTTTGGCCGAGCAAGCTCGTCGGACACATCAGCAGATCTTTTTGGGCCAGATACAACTTGTTTCTTTCTTTCAGAAATGACCCGATCAGACTTGGTAGGGATCCTTGCTTCCGCCTCCTCCATATCCTCATCAGCTGCCCGAGAACAGTTTGCCCAATTAAGCATCACTGGGAAGACATAAAAAAGTTATTCCCGATCAGAATAAGATAGATATAAAATGAATATCTACACCAACAAACAAGGGTACATACCAGGAAGGAATCCCCAATGACGTAGTACATTGGGGTATTCCGGACAATGGCCGTGAACGGGCAAACATGTTCTTATCCTCGGTAGGAAGCCGAAGAATCTTCTCCCTGGCACTTTTCTCGGCTCCGGAAAGGGTAGGGATGTCACTGGAACCTGTAGTCGGTCCACGAACCCAGAGAATGGGAAAGGAAGGTTTTGATGGCGGCCGAACAAAAAAGAATTTGGGACGCCAACCTTTCGTGTTGGAAGGCAGAGTCCCTATCTCGACGAAGTTACCTTCCCAACCACACTGGGAGAAGGTACGCTTGGAAAGGTAAAACCAACCATCTTGCTCCTGCTTCTTCGCCACGAAGAAATGAAGAAATAAAGCTAGGGATGGTCGAACACCTACCTTTTGGCAAAAACCCCAAAAGCAAATAAAATTGCGCCAACTGTTCGGCACAAACATACCCGGACACATTTTAAAATGTACCATTACACCTATAAACAAGGTTTTTACGGGAAGACGAAAACCACTCTTCAAAGCGTCCTCATAAAGGGCAAACTCGCCCGGGGAAGGGGAGTTGGCACGTTCATCTCTGGTAGGGACACGAATCATATGACCTGAAGGAATTTCATATTTTACTCGAAGAAACTCTAGTCGCTCTTCAGTCATTTGGGAGGGTATGAAGTCGGGACCAGACGAATAAGGGTCATATCTATGTGGTCGGGAATCAACTCCTTGATTTGTTCTAACTTATACTCTTCGAGGGTTAGACTGTCTTTCCACCGTTGCTGCTCAACCTTAAAACGAGCTCGAGCACTTTTACCGACTACAGAAGGACGGGACTCTATTGCCTCTTCACCATCCCGGCTAAGTTTTTCTCGACCAAGAGATTCCTCAGGCACCTCTTCGGACCTATCACCAAGACTATGTTCAGGATCTACCGAGTGTTCGGGGGTTTCAGAACTCTCCTATGTATTAAAGTTGCAAAACCCCTCTTCACTATTACCATTACTCTTTAAAATGGGAATATAAAGAAAAAAGGGAAGAAAAACGTACACAAAGATAGAAAAACAAAAGGAAATATATAAGCTTTTCTTTTTGAAGGAAGAATACTACCATTACAACTACTATCAACAGAAAAGAGAAAAGAAAAAAGAGATGCAGAAGACTTACTTGTTTGAAGCTTTCCTGAAGAAAAGAAGAAGAAACGAAAGTTGTAAACTCTTCCATAGGGGGACAAAGAGACTTCGTTTTTTCAAACAATCGCAAGAGGAAGACTTCGTTTTTCAAAAAACTTGCAAGAGGGAAAATTTGCAAAACACAGAGGAAGAAATGAGGAAGAGAAATGAGGAAGGAGACGACGATCACCATTATATATTGGAAAAAGATTCCAATACAAAGGCCTTCTGAATCCCTTAAAAGAACGATGAGGATTAAACCATCCAAATATCCCCATCCAACGAACGACAAGAGCATCACGTGGACGGTAGGAGATCAACAGTCTCTTCATCATCCTGCGAACATTTAATACGACGCGACAGCAATGACACGTGTCAAAAACACGCACACTTTTTGAAGAACGTGCTTCGGCTTCCGCGCAAAAATGACGGCTACTCATGCGTGGGACGTTACAGATTTCGATAAAGAGTGTGTTGGTCGGTTCGACCATGCATCCTTTAAATTGAAAAAATACTCCCTTGAACCGAGCACAAAGTTCTCGACCACAAGGGACTGGGGGGCTTATGTTAATGACTAAAATGATCATTCTATATCTCCCGGTCTGAACCAGCAGTTGCACGATCCGACTAGGTTCGATACTTAGTAGAGTTCGACCAGGCGGTTCATGGTAGGACCGACCATAGTGATAAATAGCATCCACCTAACAGGATAAGAAACCTCACAAGGGTAGAGTCCTACCGACCAACAACCACAGAGGAGTTCCAGTTAGGTAAACGAACTCTCCCAAAGAGTTACTCTCCTATCGCAACTCTCATTAGAGTCATATTCCGAATATAACTCCATCACCATACTCTATATAAACACCTCAGGTAAAACACTTGTGATCAATTACTTGAGTTCTCCATTGAGTAGTTGAGATCATATTATTGGTACTGACTTGTTCGTCGGAGACGTACCTCGACCCCCCAAGGTCGAGCTCGTATCTTGCAGGTTCGTGACAGGGAAGGATGAGCGAGATTCCGTATCAACACTGTGAATGTGTGATTTACTGTTTAGATTAGAAATTTGCTTCAGTAAAATAAAAATTTATTCACCAACGGGGGTTGGTCCAAGTGGTAAGCAGCTTGGTTCGCTTAAGCAAGGTTCCGGTATCGAATCCTTGTGGATGCAAAAAATCCCCGCTGGGAGACTCACCCACCACAGCCTAGGTGTGCGACGTGGGTCGAACCACCGGTTTATAAAACCGGGGTTGGCAAACCAAAAAATAAAAAATAAAAAATTTATTCTGATGAGAGAAGAAAAGAAACTAGAAACCGCGTTCGAGGACCAAGAGAAGCAACGACAAAGGAGAATGGAAAAATCCATTTCAATGCCCTTGTTCCCTGGTTCAGTAAGGTGGGGTGGGAAAATCCTTGAAAAAAGTGTAGATTTCTCACTTTTCCTTTAAATCCCAAAATGGTAGATTGTTTGGTTGCTTGGGGTGGGAAAGTGGGAGACAAGTTTCCATGAATCAAGGAAACTTGTCTGATGTGGCAGCCCAACTTTCCCACCCCATGCCATTTTAAAACCCCACATATTTGGTGGGACTTTGTGGGAAAGTTGGGAAAAGTAAAAAGTGGGACCCACCCTATCACTTTTCAACAAAACCCTTTCCTTTCTTTTCCTTGTCCCTCACCCCACTACACATGGGACCCACATGTTTTTTTTTCCCACCCCACCTTTGCAAACAAACGCAGCCTCAAGGAAATAGATAAGTTGTTAAAACTGAAAATTTTGAAAGCAAGAAATCTAATTACTTACACTAACAAGCCTGTTAAGGTAGGTTTTGAGGTGTCTGCCTCCTAAAATGAAAATGAACACAAGCAGCTTAAATGAAAATTTTCTATGGATCTCTTCCGCCAACACACTAGTTTTGCTCATGGGTCCTCCTCCTCCTCCATTCCTGCCGAGGACGACCAAAAGACAACTAATGTCAAGGGTTCATCTCAGATGACAATTTTCTATGCCGGAAAAGTTCTTGTCTTTGATGATTTCCCGGCTGAGAAAGCTAAGGAAATCATGCATCTGGTGAGCAATGGAAGCTCTCAAAACCCCACCACCGCCTTTACATCTACTTCCGGCACCAACCAGCCCAACCAGACCACTTCCAATTTGGTTCCTACCCCTGCAGCTGGAGCAGCTTGCTTCATCACAGTCGCCGGAGCACGGTAGCTTTGGGCCAAAATGGCGGACCGTTCTAATGCAATCAAAATTATAGAAATACAGGTTTGGGTTGAACCTCAGATGGTTCGATTCGTTTAAAGGAAACGGTTTATTTTCACTTAACTTCAAGTTAATGCACATGCTCTTAATGGATGGTGAAGATTTAATTTAAATATCAAAACTAATATCCAACCCTTGGCTGTTTGGAGCAGTGCCACGTAGCTAGAGATGAGGCAGTAGACATGACTGACGTCTTAGGTCTCACCATGCCCAAAGTGACCCCCCCTAACCATCCTTCTCACCCCATGCCTTCCTTCTAAGATTTTTGAAAATTAAAATAAGGTTGGGTATGTTTTTGCTAGCATCTAGTGTTTCTATATCTCTCATCGTCCCTATTCTTTAGCCTTTCAAAGTGACTTTTTATCCTTCAAAGGAAAACAAGGATAAACAAATAATATGTCAGCATAAGCCTTTCTCTTCAAATAATTATTACAAAAAAAGAAAGAAAGAGGAAATCTCTATAACATTCTTGAAGGCATAAAGAGAACCTTGCATCTGTGTCCAGTGGATATGTTGGACTATGGTGGGGGTAAGAAGGAAAAAATGCGATTTGGTACAATAAGGTCACTTTAGTGATAATTTTCGAGGGTTATTTGCTTAATTGACAAACATCAACCAGTTTGGATTTTCAAACTTTGGGGAAGCAGCGAATAACTCCACATCACATTGTGGGTGGGGTCCCCACCTCTGAACTGATGAAGTGATGATCGATCCCAATTCTAACATATGTAATTGAAAAGAAGACAAGGATAAACAAATAATATGTCAGCATATACCTTTTTTGTTAAAATAATAATTATTAAAGAAAAAACAAAACTTCTATGACATTTTTAAAGGCATAAGGGGAACTCACATGTGCCTCCAGTGGGTATGTTGGACTATGTTAGGTATAACAAAGAAAAAATGTGATTTGGTACAATAAAGACACTTTATTGATAATTTTCAAGAGTTATTAGCTTAATTGACACACATCAACAAATTTAGATTTGCTTACATTGGGGAAGGAGCAAATAACTCCGCATTACATTGTGGGTGGGTTTCCTACCTCTGAACATCAATCAATCCCAAATCTTAGTAGTGGGTGCCGGTTCCTACCTCTGCAATGGTGGATCCCAAATCTAGTAGTGAAACTCCACCCACATACACATGAATTTTCACTTGAGATTTTTGATTCTAAGTGATAGAAATTTAAGAAACATAAGTGCTGTTATGCATTATTTCTTGGAAAATTTGAGAGACATTAATATGTGGAAAGAGGAGGTTTTTTTTTTTTTTTTTAAGGATAAAATTAAATGTTAACAACTGTATATTGTTACATGGAAAACTTAAGAATCACCTTCTTAAATTTATACTTTAATTTACCTTTGAACCAAACAAACAGTAGGATTTTATACACATCTATATAGACAACATCAAACATTAGGATTTTATTCATGTATGTAGACAACATTGAAAACCTCAATTCAGTGGCCCAATCACAAGAAGCATAAAAATTATAATTAATTTTAATTTTCATAAAGCTTAGAAGGAAGGCGTGGGGTGAGAAGGATGTTTAGAGGGGTTGCTTTGGGCATGGTGATGCCTAAAGCTTCAGTCATATCTATTGGTTCATCCGTAGCGGTTTCTAGATTGAATCCTTGAAGTAGACGAGCAAGAGTCAAGTGCATGATCTGCTTGGCAAATGTAATACCTGGGCATGCTCGTAGGCCGGATCCAAAAGGAATGAATTCAAAATTCTTACCTAGATAGTCCACTACCACATGTGTAGTGAGAAACCTCTCTGGTTTGAATTCATGGGGCTCTAACCACACTTGAGGGTCTCGATGAAGCTTCCATATATTAGGAAGTAAACGTGTGCCCTTTTGGATGGCATAACCTCCCACTTGACAGTCTTCCATGGCTTCATGAGGTACTGATAAAGGCGCAGGAGGATATAACCGCAAAGTTTCCTTTACAATGGCCTGGAGGTACTCCAACTTGTTGATATCTGATTCTTCAACGCGTCTATCGTTACCAACATGGATGTCCAATTCTTCTTGGGCCCTTTTCAGAACTTCATTATTACTCAACAGCAAAGAAAGTGCCCATGTCAAGGTGCCAGAGGTCGTTTCGTAGCCACCTGCGATGAGTTGCTGCGCAAAGGGAAAATATAGAAAAGAAGTTTAAGGCTTTGGTACTTGTAAGCCAAGTTCTTAAACTAATTAAGCCTCCATCACTATAATTAAATAAAATTGAAAGAAGGTACATACCAACGCAGTTGCCTTGATTACAGTATCACAATCATAATTGTGCTTCAAATTGCTCTCAAGAATCACAGATATCATTATATCAATGAAGTCGAGATCTTCTTCATCTCGAGACGATTGTGTCGTAGAATGGATCTTGTGATGACGATGTTCATCTATCCAATTTCCAATTATAGAGTCGAACTCCTTAAGAGTAGATTTCATGGCTCCCACATGTCCTCCCAAGTCCAACCATTCACAATAGGGTATTGCATCAGATACAACAGGCACCCCACTTAGGTACATGAATTGAACCATTGCCTTTCGAAATCGTTGGGCCTCATCCACCTCATTTCCAACTGTACCAATGTTCCCATAATAACGTTTCCCAGCAATAAGTTTGGTGATGACATTAAACGTAAGGTGTTCAAACCACTCCTTCATCTCCACATTCATGGGTTGGTCACTATTATCCTTGGCCCAAGCTGAGTATAATTCTTTGATGGATGTGTCTAGTTCAGCAACCCTAACATGCCTGAGCTTGTGAAGACGGGTATTAGAGAGTAGTTCAATAGTGGACACCTTTCGGATCTCACGCCAATATGAACCATATGGTGAGAATGCCAATAGAGCATAGTTGAAGCCTAGATGCTTCCCTGCAGCGAAATGAGGACGTGTAGCAAAAACTCTGTCATTGGTACTGAAGCATTCCTTAATCATCTCTGCATTGCTCACAATCAGTGTGCGATGTACACCGAGTTTGAGCATGAAGATTGGGCCAAGTTTGTCAGCCAAAGAACCAAGTGTTCGTGGGAGCGAGCATTTCCCCCCTAGCAAATGGAGATGACCAATAATCGGCAAGGCACCAGATGGTGTTGGGGCTTCCCTTCGCTTGGTTTTGTGTCTTCGTAGGAAATAAAACACAAAAGTGAAGGCTACAAATGTTGCTATCACTTCAGATAGGATAAGGAGCTCCATTGTAATCTTATGGGAATTGCACATTAAACTCAAGCTTCCCCTGATCTCGTCTTCCGCTCTTCGGATTTTCCAGAGATTTTAAAACCTCTAACTATGACCAACTCAATCTACAAATACTCGTATTGCATGATCCAGCCTGCACAATTGTTTTCATTTTGTTAAATTAAGCGATGAAAAGTAACCATGTTAGCCAGATTAATTCCATGCATTTAATTATTTTTAAGCGAAAACATCTGCTTAGACAGAGAGGATCAAAACCCCAGAGGGTTGTATGAACCATGCATGGGAGCTAGAGGTATGTGTGATTTAGGCACTCTGCCAATTCAACTTTGCTTTTGTTGATCCATTAGCTAGCTGCAAATGAAAGTGTTGTCATTGTTGGCAACTTAAAGGAGATAGTTGAGATGATATGAGCAATTCAAATCAAGTATACCAACGGGTTAAAATCAAGTTGGGTAAGGCTAGTATTGGAACCAGTCAACCTTGGTTTATTTTTGGGATAATTACTATTGGCCCCCTGTACTTTGATTTTATTACTACTGTATCCCCTGTACTTTTCAAAATTACTAATCCAACCTTCAACTTTGTCTATAATTACTATTGCCCCCCTACTGTTAAGTTCCGTTAGTTAACTGATGATGTGGCATCTTTATATTTTCTCAAAAACCCCAAAATACCCTTATACTTATCTCTTTACTTATTTACCATTTTGTCAAGTTACAGTAGTACCCTTAATTAACTGTGGACAAAAAAAATTAACTATAATCCGTTTTATTCTCAAAAAAAAAAAAAAAAAAAAAAAAAAAAAAAAAAAAAAAAAAAAACCACCAAATAAAGAAAGAATGATTGAATAAAACTCAAATAGAAACCGGAGAGGAAAGAAAATCGAATTCAACTCAAATTGGAAACTGAATATCACCTACAATTTTTTCAAAATAAATGAAGTTTAGTGAGGGTGGGAAACCAAATCGGATTTGGATTTTGCTCATTTCTTTAATTCAAAATAGATGAAGTTTTGTGAAGGTGGGAAACCAAATTGGATTTGAATTTTGCCCATTTCATTAATTCAAAATAAATGAAGTTTAAGGGTAAAATTGACATTTAATCTGGTTTTATAAATGGGGTAGCATCGTCTTTTGATTTATTAATTTTAATGAAGGGCAAATTAGACATTACATATTCAAACTTAACGGCAACTTAACACCGTTATAAGGAAGGGGGCAACAGTAATTTCGTAAAGAACAGGGTTTCATTAGTAATAAAATCAAACTACAGGGGGGGCAACAGTAATTATTCCTTTATTTTTTATTGGTTTTTATTTGGTATAGCGGCAACGCATGGAATTAAGCTAAGAGAAGAATTAAAGATTTGAAAAAATCGTTCTTGTAAAAAGAAACTAAAGGGTTCGGTAGTGGTGCAAGAAAAGCTTACCTGAGTATTTCTTCCATTGTTGAACAATAGAGTAAGAATGGAGAGAAATGGAAAACAACCTGCCGTCGGCGTGGGTTTTAAGGAGAAGAAAAACAGCTAGCTGTTGCTAGCCTGCGTTTTTAACCATTGAGGAAGAAGAATATGCTATGCTATGGACGCAGGTCTTCTTCTGCTGGACAAGAGAAAAAGTGAAAAGAGAAGGAAGAAGAGGAAGAAAAAGATAATACAATATTCTTGAAAGTGTTCTTCTTCAGAGAAAAGAAGGATTCAATTGTTCAATTCTGTTGTTGAAAAACAGAGTGAAAAATTAATATAGAGAACAGTGGAAGAAGCTGCTATCTTTAATATCAGTGAGGATAATGAAAAGGAAAGCCTAATGAACAAGTGCCTTACATAATGGACGAGGATTAGATGGTTGAGGTTGAATATCCACTTACCCTCTCATTTTAATCCAATATGGTGGCAGATTCATTTTTAATGGGTCATTTTCTCTCTTTCCCAGGTTGAAGTAACTCATATTCACAAGTTCTTGTTTATTATTTTCTAGATTATTATTAGGGGCAAAAAACCTAGGTCATGGATGTAACAAAAATCTCTTATATTCACAAGTTCTTGTTTATTATTTTCTAGATTATTATTAGGGGCAAAAAACCTAGGTCATGGATGTAACAAAAATCTCTTATAGCCACAGATAATTAACTACGACTTTTTAAACCAAAGTTAAAAGTATTTTTTAACTACAATTTTTCATATGTAGTAATGTAAAAAAGTTATTGCTACAGTATGTAAGAACTGCAGTAATAAATACATTTATAGATGCGGTTGCAAAAGTGTAACTAAAAATCATAGTAATATAGACTATTTATTACTATGGTATTCCAAACTGTTGTAACATATTCCTTCTAACTACAAAAATATAACTATGGTTTTATATTATAGTAATTTAAGATATTTTAAGTTATAGCATTCAAAACTGTAGCAATAAAAAAACATTGTAACTACGGAATCAAAATTAGGACTAAAACTTTTAGTAATATTCAAAACTTATTGCTGTGGTAATTAGAAGTGTAACAACATCCACTTTTTTAACTACAAAAATAGAATTGCAATTTCAAATTGTAGTAATATAATTTACATAATTGCTTCGGTATTTGAAATTATTGTAACAATTTTTTTTAGCCACAAAAATAGAACCGTGTTTAAAAATCATAGTAATATAGTTTATATATAACTATGGTATTTGAAACTGTAATAATAAATGAATTTATAAATGTGATAACATTACTGTACTTAACAAGTGTAATGATGACATATATTTGTTACTGTGAGTGCTAAACCATAACAATAGAGTTGGTATAAACAAAATCATTGTTAAAACCATTCGTTTTGCTATCACTCCAAATTGTTCTCTAATTGGTCTTCTAAGTTGTTTAGAAAACATTATATTAGTTCATGATTTTTTTTATTTTTTATTTTTTTTGGAGTTTGTGATTTATATTTACAATTATATACTAGTGGTAGTCGAAGTCAAAGAAGTGTACTGTATTAGACTACAAAGCTAGGGAATCAATATTTTGGTTCAATCTCGTTTTTATCATACTTCCCCTCCTTCTCCCTTCGTCCCTTGATAGGCCTGTAAACGGACCGGATTCGGCTCGGATACACCAATCCGAATCCGAATCCGATTAGCAAATCCGCTATCCGAATCCGAATCCGGCAAAAATTTAGAGAAGGCATCCAAATCCGAATCTGAAACTTTATCGGATATCCGATAATAATCCGATCCGATAAAATATCCGATTATTGATTGATAATTGTCACTTTTTTACATTTTTTATTATAAATTTCTAATTTCTGATTACCGAATACCGCTATCCGAATCCGATTATCATCTATTTTTAAAGGAAAAATGTTAAATACTTTACTCTATCCGAATAAAAATTTATCCGGATATTATCCGATCCGATAAGCAATTATCCGAATCCGAATCCGGTTACTTAGCGGACGGATACGGATATTTTCCGGTAAGAAAATTTCCAGATTCGGATACCCATAAACAAATACGAATGCGAATTCGGAGGCGGATTTCGGCTATCCATTTACAGGTCTATCCCTTGATCATACCCCAGTTTAAATTTAAAATAATAAAAACTTATCTTATTAAAATAAATTTATTTTATTGTTAAGGGTATTTTGTTCAACAAAGTTATGATTCACATAGCTTGGGCTTGATTTTATTTTTCATCTATATGAAACCATGGAATCTTATTCTACTTAAATGTGTTGGTCAATTCAGTTTCAATTTGGTTCTAAATAATGATAATACAATCCAATTTAATTTAAGAACCAAATTAGTTTTATAGTCAGATTTAGATCTGAACCTACGTGGTTTTGGTTCCAATTCAGTTCTAGAATATGATTCTAAATTAGTCCTAAGTATAGTTAATAAAAAGATATAGGTACTTGGAGGAAAATCATTTATATAGGGAAATTATTCAAATTGTAAATTATTTTAAAAATCAATGTTGTAACTTAAAATTTATAAAAGAAAGGAAACTTTTGTTTTTTGTTCTTTTGTTTTTTTGTTTTTTTTTTTTTTTTTTTTTTTTGTTTTTTTTTTTGTTAAAGGTAGCTATGTATTAGAAAGAAAAGAAAAAGTTACAATCTGAAATAAGTCTTCCCTTCAGCGTCGTCTTTTATAACACAAGACAACGCTTCAGGTTAAGAATGAGGAGAGAGAAATTTCATGTACAAATGGGTAAAGCCCAGCCAAAAAATCTGCTCTAGCATTAAGCTCACGGACAACATGATGAAGCCCATATTGGCATAACCATCTCAATGAATCTCGGATGTCTATGACATCCTTTGTTGCAAACCATGGTATGGTAAACCGACCTAAAATCATCGCAATAGCACTCGATGAATCAGAGCGAATCTGGACTCTCTGGATAGAATGTTCCAAAGCTAGTACTAGTCCTCGACGAATGGCCGTGAGCTCCATGCAAAGAACATTTGTTTCCAAACATCTACCAGCAGCAGCGAAGATAACTTCACCCATCTCATTTCTCGCAAGAATCCCATATCCTCCTTGATTCCCCATGACAGAGCCGTCACAATTGAGAGAAACCCATTCCGTAGGTGGTTTATTCCAAGTTAGAGCATGTGGTCTTGAAATCCTATATTGCACCTTGATCTTCCAACGATGAAATAGAGACCGATTGCGTTCATTATCTATGACAAAAAAATTTGTCCCAAGGAATCTCAACCTCGTATCATAAATAATACGGTTTAAAACATCAGTGTGAGTCTCCGACTTCCCCTGAAAAATGCGATTATTCCTCTCTATCCAAAGACGATAGAGAAAGCAACAAAAACTGAACCGAAATAGTTTACCCATCAAATCTTGGTTGTTGAAATGAGAAGCTGCCCAGGTCAACTCTTCGCCCTAGCTAGATCTATCACTTGGCTTAAAACCATGTAACCGAAGAATCGAATTCCAGATCTACTTTGAATACACACAGCAAAAAAATAAATGGTCATGTGTCTCATCTTCAGCAAGACAGAGAACACATGTTGGGTCAGGAGCAACACCCCAGGTAAACAGTCGGCTTCTCACAGGGAGCCGATGATGAGCAGCCATCCAAGTAACAAACATGAACCTAGTTGGTGCTATAGACCGCCACACCAGAGACCACCAATTTACGGTTGGAGCATGAGGCCGGATAACTTCACGTGCACTTTGCATAGAAAAATGACCAGAGGAAGTATGTAACCATATGAGGGAATCCTGTTGAAGCCGCTGCCATTTTTTGGTTGTCTTGATCTCCTCCCATCTATCACATAATAAAGGATCATTGCAAGGGTTGAACCACTGATTGGCGGCAGAAATGATTTTAGAAATTGCATCATGATGTCCACGACCAATGGCTTCCACAATAAGGTCATTAGGCTTGGCAATCGGACCGTTTGGAAGCCATGGGTCATGCCATAACATAACTTGATTCCCATCTTTAATCAGAAAACAACTGCAAAGTGAAAGAGTAGAACGAAGGTTCAGAATAACCTTGAGGGTATGTGAACAATCCCGGGGAATATGCATAGACCAAATAGAGTTGAAGCTAAACCACCTCTTGCGAACATACACACACCAATTTGTTGGAGCTTTAGAAGCCAGACATCAAGTATGGTGAAGAAGGGTAGTTCTGTTCCAAAGTTCAAGCCTACGTAATCCCAACCTGCCTTCTTTAATAGGCTTACATACCTCTTGCCAGGAAATTCGGTAGGATCTCACACCAGAAGTACCCTTCCATAAAAATCTACAGAATTTGGATTCGAACGGTTTATAATGGCCTTGGGGAAGGCGAGGATGCCAATCCAATAACTCACAATACCACAAAGAACTGATCGAATGAGAGTTAAACGCCCGCCATATGAGAGAGTTTTGTGGTGCCATCCTTCCAATCGCCGTTCAATTTTCTCAATTAAAGGCATAAAATCTTCACCACGAAGTCTCTTAGATGAGAGGGGAATACCAAGATATTTAATCGGGAAGGTGCCATGACTGAAACCAAGGATCGGATCTATGGTGGTCAAGAGCACTGGAGAGATATTGCAATAATATAATTGAGATTTCTCCTTATTAATGGTGAGACCCGATTGAGAAGAGAATTCTGTAAAAAGCTTGTTGAAGGTGTCCACTGTTTTCTCATTTGCTTTGCCAAAAACAAATAAGTCATCTGCAAAGCTGATAGATGTAATGAGAGGGTCTGCACAATGTAAGTGATAATCAAAATCCCCATCAACTGTAGCATCAGAGATGGAATCAAGGAAGACTTGGAGCACAATGTTGAATAACATAGGAGACAAAGGGCATCCTTGACGAAGGCCGCGATTAGCATAAAACCTAGATGACTGGGATCCATTAAGAAAATAACATAGCTAGGGTCTGCCACGCACCTTGAAATCCAAGCAATAAAACCTGGAGGGAAATTGAGCTTGTGAAGAAGGGTAAACAAGAAGCTCCATTGAACCGAATCGAAGGCCTTGCGAAGGTCAATTTTTGCAGCAAACCTAGGAGGGCCCCTTTGGAGATGATAATCATGAACTACTTCTCTGCAAAGGAGAATGTTATCAGATATTTGGCGACCTTTCATGAAGGCAATCTGATTGAGGCCAACGACCTTGTGCAGCACAATCTTGATTCGATTAGCCAGAAGTTTGGCAATGAACCTGTAAATTTGACTGCTGATTGCAATGGGACGATAGTCACTGAAAGAATTCTGCACTTGACCTTTCGGGATGAGGGTGAGTCTAGATAATTTGAGCATGTCAGGCATTCTCAGAGATCTGAAAAAATCCTAAATAGCATTAAAGACATCTAAGCCAATGATGTGCCAAGTTTTCTTGAAGAAAACTACATTAAAACCATCTGTGCCTGGAGCACTGTCATCGTCCGCAGTCATCACAACATTCTTAATTTCCTCTGTTGTGAAAGGCCTCATCAAGGAACCAACCTCTTCATTTGTGATAATTCTCTCGCCATTGGGCTCAAGATGGGTACAAATGATTGGGGTTGAACCATTATACGCATTTTCAAAATAGTTTACTGCCTCATTTCGGATTTCATCTTCTTCTGAGAGCCATCTTCCACTTGCATCTTGAACATTAGTGATCTTGTTACATGCCCTTCGGTTGATAAGGGACCGATGAAAAAACTCGGTGTTCCCGTCACCTTCCTTAAGCCAAGTGGCTCTAGACTTCTGTCGTAGTTCAGACTCCCTGAAATTAAGCAGCTGGTGTAAAATGTGAGCTTCCCACCGTTCCTGACACAGGAGCTGAGGATCAAGGGGGGAAGAGCGAAGGAGGCTTTGAGTGAAGTCTAGCTGGATCTTAGCATTATCAATCTGAGCATTTAAGTTGGAGAAGATGCAACGACTCCAAGTTTTCAGCTCTTCTTTAAGAAGGCGGAGCCGAGCCATTAGAGCAAAGAGAGGGGACCCCGTGATACGATGGCACCAGACACGCTGAACATTGGCAAAGAAGTCAGGATGATCAGCCCAGTAATTATGGAAATAAAATTGTTTACCTCGAAAAGTACGTCGTTGACCAAGGTCTACGACCATAGGAGAATGATCAGAAACTCCTCTATTTTGAAACACCGCCAAGGAAGAGGGAAAGGTGGATAACCAAGACTCGTTGCATAAGATACGATCAATTTTTGAGGTGATCCGATCATTTCCAGAGTAAAGATTACACCACGTGAAAAAGTTTCCTGATCGGGGAAGTTCAAGCAATTCACAGTCTTCAATCCAATCCCGCATTGGTCTAAGCTTTCGATCGCCATAAACATGACCACCCTCCTTTTCAACAATGCTTTTACAGGCATTGAAGTCACCGAGTAAAAGCCAAGGGGAAGAGGGAGGCGGAATTAACTGACGGAGACAAGTCCAAAGATTATCTCGATCTGTGTCAGCACTAGCACCATAGACAAAGGAGACCATAATATGTTGCATAGACTGCTTAAGCAAAATATTGGTATGAATAAGTTGATCTGAAGAGAAAATGGGTTGAAGGTCAACTACAAAAGGAAACTTTTGTTGTCTTAATTTCTTAACCTCCATTAACCGTCAGCTTCTAATCTAGAATCATGACACGTGGTTGCTCTAGATCTAACGGTCTCTTTTTTATTCTTAATTAATTTCTAAATTAATTCTTTAAATCTAATCGAAATTAATTTTTTAAATCCAATCTAATCCTATTAACAAAGGATTAGTGGAGAGAGAAAAGATTTCCTAAATTGATTCTAATGCCCAGATAGAGTGAGAGAGAGGCAGGAGTGGTGGAGTGATTTTAGGAGTTGATTAGATTTAGGAAGATAGTGAAAATTGGAAACTTCACATTTTAGAGATTTTAGGAGTTGATTAGATTTAGGAAGATAGTGAAAGTTGGAAACTTCTCATTTTTTTTATCTTTACTCTTTTTTCTTTTTTATTTTTTCCCAATATTTTCCCTTTTTCCCGCTATTTTATTGGAAATTAAAACCGCTTTACCGTTTGAACTCAATTTATCCCACGATTCCTTCAAAACTTCCCACAAAATAGGTTTTCCCCCTCCCTTTTAATACATTTATGGTATTTTTATAAAAACAATGAAATGGTGTATAAAGAAGGAAAATGCAGATAGCCAAATAGAATATCTTTTTCTCTTCTTCTCTAGTAAAATTTCAGCCTTCTTCTATTTGCCTTCTGCAGCCGTTCATCTTTTCTCCATCTCAAAGAATCAAATCCATGAAGAACTTCCTTGCCTTTTTTCCTGTACGGTTCAAAAATACTCGATCTAACATTCCCTTGTCCCTTTTGTTAAGCAAAATTAAACAGGGGCATCTTTAACAAATACGAAGATAGGTGCGTATACAGGGCTGACATCATATAATACTCTTGCCACATGTTTTGGCTAGGTAAGATTTGCCTTTGATCTCTACTTCCCAATCTTTAAGAAAAGCTTGCAATATTAGTTAGAAAAATAAAAGATTTCTACTTCTTCTTTTTTCGCCAACTTTAAATTGAGACCGACAATCTTTCAATTGTACTATTCTTAGATTTAAAGTCTTTTAGTTGATTACAATGTTTTGAAAATGCTAGTTTCATGTTTAGTAGATCTCTTCATATTTTTTATAGTTTTTTGACAAACAAAAATACAATGAAAATATAGTTTTTTATTTTTCTTGTTAGCATTTATGAATGGTAGCTAATTTTTTATTTTATTGATATTGATTACAGGAAATACCTACAAAAATTGAATCACATGGTAGCTAAACTCAGACATGTTGGATTGGGCCAAATTGGGCTTATGGCCACAACTTTAGCCCAACTGAACCCTAGCTTGCTTAGGGTCAACAAATTTCAACACTACCTTGCCCGTCACAAAGACTTAAGCCCATAGGCCTAGGAATGGGAAGGTGTGAAAAGACATAAGTCAGAGATTCAAACTTAAGACCTCTTTGATTTTACTGCCAACATGACAACACTCTGTGATGAGCACATCCATGTCCTCAAGTTGAGAAACTTTCAACTAATCCGACTTTATCCAATTCCTCATTCCAAACATCATCTAGTACGAATAAGAACCTTTTACTCAACCTTTTCTATTTTATGGGTAAACTTCTAAACAATTTATGAAGGCGGCTTTGCATTGGATCCGAGTGAGTGAGATCACTAGCACTTCCATCCAATCGTTTCCAGCAAAGTTCTCCGGGTCACAAATACAAGAAAGAAAGGGTGGGTATGTTATTGCTAGCGTCTTGTGTTTCTTTCTCTCACTCTTCTCTTTTCTTTCTTTTGTATTTTGAAGTTGTCCGTGTAACCTTCAAAGTGAGGAAGACAAGGATAAACAAATAATATGTTAGCATATGCATTTTCTCTTAAAAATAAAAAGAGAAAAAAAAAAAAAAAAGACAAATGTGTGTATGCCATTCTTGAAGGCATAAATAGAACTAGATATGTTGGTCTGTATTGGGTATAAATAAGGGAAAAAATGTTTAGTGATAATTTCAAGTGTTAATAGCTTAATTGACAAAGATCAGCAAGTTCGTTTACTCTTTTGTATTTGCCAAGAGATGTTCTCATGAAGCTTTCTAACCAATTAGTTCACTTTGTCTACCGGGAAAAAAAAAGTTTGGATTCGCTAACTTTGGAGAAGAACCAATAATTCCACATTAGATAGAGGGTGAATCGCCACCTCTGAAGTATGGATCGATCCCAATCGTAGTAGTGGTGCCACTCCCCACCTATGAAGTGGTGGATCCGGATGAGGGTGGGGTTGGCTTTCACTATAATGATGATGAAGCAGTAGGATAGGATTATGTTAGGCCATTTAGTTGGAACATTAGGTGGGTCTTCCTCCTAAATGTGTGATGAATAGATGTTAAATGAGCCTAATCCTCTACCCCTTGCGAGTAGAAGATTTGAACTCCATACCCCTATCATGACTTGGAGGGAACAATAACCCTAAAATTTTAAATTATGAAGGGAGAAGCAAATGTTACACTATGCTTCAAATTAAAGTTGAAATCTACCTTACATGTTGTCAAACAGTTTGTTGTGCTCGAGTGTTTTGAGTGGAACTTTTTCCACCTGATTTCTCTTTTTTAGTTAATGCATTTTTTTTCATAAAAATAAATAAATAAATGAATAAAAATTTCAAATGTACTAGGGAAGAAAATTTTAAGTTGGAGTTTTTCACATGGTGTCGCCCACTTAAGTGGGGGCAAAACTCTTGGCTCCCCACTAAACAATTACTGACTGCCCACTTTTCACAAAGCTAAAATTATCCATTACCCATAGTTAGCTTTCAACCTCTTTTCTATTAAGTTTGCACCCAAAATGACAGATTTGTCCTTTTGTATGTAAAATAACTACATTGTATGTACATACTTTCAATTTTATGTAGATTAATGGAGGCTTAGTTCGAGTTCTCATTGGCTTACAACTACTAAATCCTAACCTTCTTTTCTTAATTTTCCTTGTGCACAAAACCTCATCAGAGGTGGTTATGAAACGACCTACAACACCTTGACATGGGCACTTGCTTTGCGATTGAGTAATCACAAAGTGTTGAAAAAGGCACAAGCAGAGTTTGACATCCATGTTTGTAGGGATAGATGCATTGAAGAATTAAACAACAACAAACTAGGGTACCTCCAGGACATTGTAAAGGAAACTTTGCGGTTATATCCTCCTTTGCTTGTATCTGTTCCTGTCTTGGAAGATTGTCAAGTTGGGGGGGGGGGGGTTATGATATCCAGAAAGGCACACAATTACTTCCTAATGCATGGAAGCTTCATCGAGACCCTCATGTGTGGTTGAAACCTCATGAATTCAAATCAAAGAGGTTTCTCACTAAACAAGTAGAAGTGGACTATTTGGGTAAGAACTCTAAGTTCATTACTTTTGGATCTATGATACGATCATGCTCAAGTATTGCATTTGCCAAGTAGATCTCGCACTTGACTCTTGCTCGTCTACTTCAAGGATTCAATCCTAATTAAGACACCTATAAATGAGTGAATAGACATAATTGAGGCTTTAGGCCTCCCCATGCCCAAAGCAACACCTCTTAACATCCTTCTCACCCTACACCTTCCTTTTATGCTTTATGAAAATTAAAATTAGGTTGGGTATGTTATTGCTAGCATCTAGCATCCATATCTCTCGTTGTCCCTATTCTTTCTTTAACATTTAAAAGTTGACCCTTTATCCTTCAAAGGAAGACAAGGATAAACAAATAATATGTCAACATAAGCCTTCTCTTTTAAAAAATAACTAAATAAAATAAATAAAAGAGGAAAGTCTAGACATTCTTGAGGCAGAAAGACAACCTCACATCTGCCTTTAGTGGATATGTTGCATTATGGTGGGTATAATAAGGAAAAAATGTGATTTGGTACAATGAAGTCACTTTAGTGATAATTTTCAAAGATTTATTACCTTAATTGACAAACATTAACAAGTTTGGATTCGCTAATTTTGCGGAAGGAGGAATAATTCTGCATCACATTGTAGGTTGGGTCCCACCACTGAACTGAGCGAGTAAATGAAATTTATGAGACATAAGTGCTGTGAAGGATATTATGCATTATTTCTTTGGCGGATTTGATAGATATATTAATATGTGGAGAGAAATAGCTGGGGTTTGTATTTTTTTCCGTGGATAAAATTTAAATGTTAACAACTGTATATTGTTACATGGAAAATTTAGATATCACCTTCTTAAATTTATTCTTTAATTTACCTTTGAACCAAACAGAAATATTAGGATTTTATTCATCTATGTAGACAACATTGAAAACCTCAATTCAGTGGTCCAATCACAAGAAGCATATAAACTATAATTAATTTTAATTTTCATAAAGCTTAGAAGGAAGGCGTGGGGTGAGAAGGATGGTTAGAGGGGTTGCTTTGGGCATGGAGATGCCTAAGGCTTCAGTCATATATCTATTGGTTCATCCGTAGCGGTTTCTAGATTGAATCCTTGAAGTAGATGAACAAGATTCAAGTGCAAGATCTGCTTGGCAAATGTAATACCTGGGCATGCTCATAGGCCGGATCCAAAAGGAATGAATTCAAAGTTCTTACCCAGATAAATAGATTTTTCCCCTTTTGTAGTGCCCAACTTATTATATATCTCTTCATATTTCTTCTTCCTTGTTTTTCCTGTAATTTTCTTAGCTTCATTTCTTTTTTTTTTTTTTGGTAATCAAACTTTCATTAAGATGTAGGAGCAAGATGGGAAACTGAACATAAGCTCAGTAACCAATCAAAGGAACATGACCAATAACTCGGGCCCTGAACCGAGTAGGCCTTCCGTGCTAGATGATCCGCAACACCGTTGGATCTTCTAGAAATATAAATGGGCTTAAACCCCAAAAACCTACTACCTATAAATTTGATATCTTCAATTACAGGTAGTATAAAAGTGGGGGCGTAAGGCTGTCTCAGATAAGTAACTCACTAGAAGCTGAGAGTCAGTTTCTATCTCCACAAATTCGAGGCCATTTGCTATAGCTTCTAACAGTCCTGCTCGCATGGCCTCGGCCTCCCCTTCTATCACAGATGAGAATGCTTTGGGAAGAGATGCTGCAACTAAAGGCTTTCCTTCCCAATCTCTAATGATGATCCCCATCCCTCCCTTCCTTGTTTTCTGTTGCCATGTTGCATCGGTGTTCACCTTAACAAAGGGATGGTTTGGATGCATCTAATCCATTCTTTCCTCCACAATGTGTCTTCTTTCAGTCAAGGTACTTTGATTCACCTTCTTCATTGATGACCAAAACTCTGAGTGAGCTTGAATCGCCATTTGCATTACTTCCATTGGTGATTTCAAAGGTTCGCCAATCACCCTTGAATTTCGAGCTTTCCATAAGGACCACAAAATGAAAGATATCAAGCTTTTCACTTTTTCTCCTTCCTTCTTGTCTAGCATCTTCATTTCTAGCCAATTTATATCTTTGAAGATCCTCAATATCTTTAGTCTTTTGCCATATCTTAGAACTAACTTTTTTATTCCTAATGGTAGCCTGAACCTCACTATCCTACCACCAAGTCTTTCTATAATAATGGAATTTTCTTTTGATTCACCTAAGGCATCTTTAGTCATCTTTTTTATACATGTAGCCATCTCATTCTACATCGCATTAATGTCCCTCTCAAAATCTCACTTTCCTTGTTTGACTATTTCATTAGCGAAGAATTTCAACCACTCTCCTTTAAAGTCCCCTATGATAATCTTTTTTCCTTGACCAATTCCTTGCATTAATCCATCTATATTTTCCCAAATTTCTAACTTCAAATTTTCATCGAAACCTACTTGAGGTGCATATGCACAAATTATATTTACCATCTCTTTCTCAATTATAAGCTTGATAACAATAATCTTATCGCCTACTCTTTTAACATCCACCATATCATTCTTAAAATCTTTATCCACTATTATACATACTCCATTTTTATTAGTTTTATCCCTAGTATACCAAAGTTTAAAATCATTCAACTCTTTAGCTTTTTTAGCCTTTCATCTAGTTTCTTGAATACAAGCTATATTAATCCTTCTTTTTCTCATAATATCTATTATTTCTAAGCTTTACCTATTAAAAATCCTGTATTCCAAGACGCCAATCTAATTCTACATTTTTGGACTTGCTTATTTATCCGCACTTGTCCATGGCATGAGAACCCTTGCCTACTTATTGTCACATCTAGACGCCGATGCCATGCATCACTTCTCACTTATCACTACACCTAGGCCATAGTATAGTGCGGTGCTTCTTTTGTAGAGGGACACCTAGCATAGCATTTATCATGTAAGGTCGAATCTATGAAAAGAGTTTGGCTAGATTTTTTTCGGTGTCAATTATCAACCTGACGCTCCAACCCTCCTCATTTACCCGGGCTTGAGTCTTGCAACAAACATTGGTGGAGTTCGTCCAAAATAAGTGACTCAAAAATAAAATTTTCTAATTGTAGTTATTAAAAGCAAGATTTTAAAATTTTCCTTGTTGCTATTTCTTCTCACCAAATGGATGTAGTTGTTCATTCACACTAGCCCATTTGTCATTAACTTGAAACTTCACAATCACTTAATTGTAAGGGATTGGCTGAGTTGGTAAAGACCAACACCTCATAGTATGGGGTCAAAAGTTTAGATATTTTTGAGGCTAGGGATGAAACCCCATGTATTTTTAATAGTTACCCCCCCCCCCTATAAAACTATCATAATTCCAAAATCAATCAAATTACATGTGGTGAGTTTGCAATCAATTACTCCTACAACCCTCGGAAAAATCAACTACAAATACACCTCTATGGTTAAGGATTCAAGTTAAATGATAATGTCATCATTAGAAGAATAAATCTGGAATACCAGTTTTACCCTTCATTATTCCATTATTTTTTCAATTCTATTTTTACCTTTATCCCTTATTCTATTCTCTCCCCTCTCTCAACTCTTGTTCGTTGGCTTTGGCAACGCAGCCTCACCACCACCACATACTTCATGAAAAAGTGACCTATGGTTGCAGGACAAAAATTCTAAAACTTTTAGCTCCCATCTACGAATCAATTGAAGTCTAGTTCTATGATGTATAGTTGTATAAAACCCTAGAACACTAAAAAATTTGGTTTTCTAATTGTGTTTTTCTAGTTCTCAACAGCTTCATAATTTTGCCAAACATCAGCAGCAAAATTTTCTATCGACTGGAAGGAACTTGGTTCTATTTTGCTATTTGGAAAATTATTCAAACACATTATGATTTCTCAACTTCACTTTTTTTAGTTTCCCCTTTTGTACTTAGTTTCAATCTTCATCCGTTTTCCAGGGATGCTTGTGATTTGAAAGACAAAACACCCTCTCTAGCAAATTCTATTTTCCTACTTTGGTCGAAACGGGGTGAAAGGGGTTACCTGTAGTTTCTTTTACTCCTGTGAGCTTACTTTCCTTATCGTGTTTCTTTACAAGCTCGGTTGATTTCCAATAGCTTTGTTTATTATTTTTTTATTTTACTATGTTGGGTATACTTGAAATCATACTCCAATGAAGTAAGTGGTGGTGAGGCCAATGTTACCGCTGCCAAAGAATAAGAATCGAAAGAGGAGGGAGAATATAATACGAGACAAGGGTAAAATTAAAATGATAAAAATGTTAGGGTTAGGGTTTAAGCACAAAGTTGCTTAAAGCATTACACCCTGAGTATCTAGATTGGAATACCCATACCACTGCTTCCAGCTAGTATTTATAGAATAAATACTGAGTTCTATTGGTAATTGGACTCTCCTACAAAGGCCCATTACACCGTTAGATCGTAACTAATCTGATTGCCCATATTAGAACATAAGTTGAGTATGATTCAAATACCTCAACAATAAGTTGAGTATAACTTGAGTACCTCAACCTAAGTTGGGTATGACTTAAATACCACAACAATCTCCTCCTATGTTCTAAATATGGCTCTAGCATTAGTCCCAGAAATGTAATGTTCAAACTCAATACAGAATCATTCATAACTTTCCAAAATTGAATAATATCCAATTAAATTCAAATGAATACTTTAAACCAGAATTATGAGTTTTAGAATCAATCTAAACAAAATAAAACCAAATTAAGTTTCTACATAAACTATTTAATTTGTATGGACAATTAATAGTTCCTTCTAGCCTTGAACGATTTTACTCATCAAGTAAATCATCCTCGTCGAGCTCTAGATTAAGATGCTCTCCTCCATTTTCGTCATTTCCTGTAAATTATCAATGAATTTCATAAGAAAATGAATCCAATCATTTAGACATATATATATATATATATATATATATATATATATATAGCCTGTTCTCTAGACGACATTCTATAAGACTTGCACTATATATATATATATACAAGTCTCTAGTTCTACTAAAAGAACTTAGTACATTTTCACATAATGACTGAAAGAACATTTGCATTCTCATCAAGTTTCTATGTAAGAACAAGATTTAAATGGTTTCTTTTACAAAGAAACCATACCATGTTTTTATTTGGAATGTTATAATCATTTTGTCCAACATAGTTGTTGATTATATCATCAAAATTGGAATGACAAATCTTTCTATGGAAGACATATCATCAGATGTGGAATGATATATAGATAACAATAACATCATTGAAACATATTAACAATTTCCATATTTCTTGTTTGGAATAATAAGGTAATCAAGTTTCATATAAAGGTTGCTACATCATCAATGTGGAATGACTTCACAAAGCTTTATACTTCACAATCTTACCAAATTATCTGAAATATGTACATTGTCATGAATGCTAACAATAGCTAGATCATATTCGAAACACTTCAAAATAACATAGAATTTTGGATTAAGACCTACGTATGTGGTCTTTAACCCCATTTCCCTCATATTTTTGAATGTTCGATCTTTGTCTAATCCCTTTGTAAGGGCATCTGCCATGTTCTTCCTTGATCTTACATCAATCAAAGAGATCACTCCTTGTTCAATAAGATAATTCAGCACGGCCTGTCTTAGCCTAATTTGTCTTCTCTTACTATTATAGAGTGAGTTATTAGCTATCATTGTCGTTGCTTGATTATCACAGAACAAACTCAAAGAGGTTACTTTCAAGTTAATCAATGGAATATCCAGGATCAAATCTCTTATCCACTCTGCCTCATCCCCTGCTAAGGCTAGAGCATATAATTCTGATTCCATAGAGCTCAAAGCAATGCAAGTCTGTCTTTTAGATTTCCACACAACAGCTACTCCACCTAGTGTAAAAATATAACCACTAGTGGATTTGTTGTTTCCTATATCTGAGCACCATGATACATCAGAATATCCTTCCAAAATTGGAGGATGTCCAGTATAGCAAAGGTTATAGTTTGTAGTACCCTTAAGATATCTCATTAACCTTTCAAGGGCAGTCCAATGCTCTATACTAGGATTATATGTGAAGCGACTCAGCATGCCTACTGTATAGGCTATGTCTGGCCTAGTGCAACTCATTGTATACATGAGACTACCAATCAGTTTAGAATATTCTGACTGATTCACAACTTTACCATTATTCGGTACAAGCTTTTTGTTATAATCATATGGTGTCTCTACCGATTTGCATCCACTATATCCCCATCTAAAAAGTAGTTTTTCGATATAACTTGATTGGCTAAGGGTAATTCCTTGCTCAGAAAAACTTACTTTCATACCAAGAATGGTGTCTACAACACCAAGATCCGTCATGTCAAATTCTTTAGCTAAGGTTTCTTTGATGTCAATCACTACAGAATTATCAGAACCAAGAATCAACATGTCGTCTACATACAAGCAAATAATTACAACCTTATTCGATATAGACTTATAGTAGAGGCATTTATCATAGTTACTAGTTTGAAACCCAAAGATCTTTATTGTTTTGTCAAATTTTTTATACCATAATTTAGGTGTTTGTTTAAGACCATATAAAGATTTGTTTAGTTTACAAACTTTATGTTTGAGACCTTTCATTACATACCCTTCAGGTTGGTTCATGTATATTTATTCAGTTAGATCTTCATTGAGAAAGGTTGTTTTTACATCCATTTGATACACAACATAGTGCTCAAATAGATGACAAGGCAAGAAGAATTCTAATTGTGGTTAGATGGTAGACCGGTGAGTATATATCAAAGTAGTCCGCCCCACTGACTTGAGTATAGCCCTTAGCTACTAAACGTGCTTTATACTGAGCTACAGAACCATCATAATTTAGTTTCTTTTTCAATACCCATTTACAACCTACACACTTGGCACCTTTAGGTAAATTAACTAAAGTCCATCTGTTATTTTATTGTAAAGAGTGCATCTCATCATCAGTTGCCTCTGTCCATAACAAAGAATCCCTAGATCTCATTGTTTCCTTATAGGTAGATGGATCATTCTCTAAATGGTAGATTACATAGTCCTCACCAAAATCTTTGGGTACCCTATCTCTTTTCGAAGTACGCCTAAGTTCTGATTCAAGGATCAAACTGGGATTAGTGTCAAAAGTAATTGGTTCAGATTCCATAATCGATTTCGCAACCATTTCTATTAGACCTGGTAAGGTCATGCCTTGATCTCGAAGAAACTTAATTTCAAAGAACACTGCATCCCTAGATTCTATCACCACATTGGTTGGTAGATCCAAGAACCGGTCTGCAGCACTATCTTCTGCACATCCTAGGTATACACAAATGTTTGTTCTAGTTCCCACCTTTGGTCTTTCTGGGTCTTGTATCCTTACATAAGCAATACATCCCCATGTCTTTAAGAGGTCAATTCTACAGGGATGTTTATGCCATAGTTCATATGGAGTCTCAATCAATTTTGAGTGTGGTAACCTGTTTAGAATGTGATTCGCAGTTAATGCTGCTTCTCCCCAATAACAGGAAGGCATGCCAACAGTCAACAACATGGAGTTCAACATTTCTGTTAACGACCTGTTTTTACGTTCAGCTATGCCATTTGATTGGGGTGAGTAAGGTGCAGTAGTTTCAAAAATTATACCTTCAGAGGCATAAAAGGTTTTGAACTCAGTCAAAGAATATTCACCTCCTCTATCACTTCTAAGTCGTTTAATTTTCAAATTTAACTGATTTTCAACTCTACTCTTAAAAATCTTGAATTTTTCAAATGCTTCATCTTGTGATTTTAACATATAAATATGATAATATCTAGAGAAATTGTCTATAAAGGTAATTAAATATTTCCGTCCTCCTCGAGTTGTGAAATTTTTAAAATCACAAAGATCAGAATGTAATAATTCTAAAAGTTGTGTGCTTCTAGAAACCTGATGAAAAGGTTTTCTAGTAATTTCTGTTTGGGCACACACTTCTTATCTATTAGAACCTTTAGAGGTATCTAATGGTATGTTATAAATTTTTGGAAAACTGGACCATCTTCCTATAGTTCACATGTCTAATCTACAATGCAATGTATTAGGATCAATTAAGCTTGAACTAGTATGGTTTATGGTCTCATTTCCTAAACTCAGTTTATATATACCATTAATTAGATAAGCACGTCCAAAGTAGTGAGAGTTAACAGTTAAAGTTACACTACCACTATGAAAATAAATACACATGTCAGCATTGCATAAAAGGCTAAGTGAAATTAAATTCTTTTCTAAATTAGGAACTACTTTAACATCTTTTAAAGTTAGTCTCTTACCTGAAGATAGAATCAGATTTACAGTTCCTTTTTGAGTTACCATGGCTGATGCTCCATTTGCAACTGTTACAGTATCTGAAACCTCGATGTTGTTAGTCAGCAAGTTCTTATTGTGGCAAACATGACATGTAGCTCTTGAGTCCAACCACCAATCTGAAGAAGTATTGGTCTTGACCTCCTTTGCGCCCACCATGGCTACAAAATGTCTAGGCTCAGTGTTATCATTCATCATGTTGACTTCTTTCTTTTTAGTTTGTCTATCACTCCTTTTTGGTAGTCTACATTCAGCCGCATAATGTCCCCATTTTTCACACTTGTGGCACTTGCCCTTCTTTTTGTTTAAGATAGTCTTTTTGGCCTCCAACTTATTGGGTTCACTTTTGTGTGGCTTGGATTTCTTAGAATTATACTTAGGATGAGTGACCATATTTGCAGCAGATTTTTGTCTATTCACCATCTCCAAGTTGTTTCTAAGTCTATTCTCATCTTCGATTCGTATGAACCATTTGAGATCATTCAGCCTCACCTGTACCTTTTTCCTATACATCTCAGTCTTAAATGAGTGTCAGGTTGATGGTAACTTATATATAATTGCCCCAACAAGAAATTTATCACAAATATTTATTTTTTCTTTGACTAGTTTGGATCTCGATTTTCAAGATCTTGGAACTTGAGGGAGTATTTTTTTGTCTTCAACAAATTTGAAGTCCAAGAATTTGTCCATTAGATGAAGTTTGGACAATTCTTTCTCCTTTTTATATTGAGCATCCAGGTTATCCCATATTTCTTTAGCACTTTCAAACTTGCTATAGGTTTTTGCAAGTCTATCTGACAAGACATTCAACAAATAGTCTCTGCAGAAAATCTCATCTTTTTTCCATTGTGATGCATCGATTTCCTCAACAGTATTTTCAAAAAAGGTTTCTACCGTATAAAACACATTCAGATACCTTAATCCAAATTGTTTTTTTCTTTTCCAGGCATTAAACTCAGATCCAGTAAAGGTCTGTAGTTTGACCATGTTAATTGGAACAACGCCCATTATAATCCTGGATATAAAGAAAACAATTAAAGAAAGATACATGTAATAATTACAACTGTTAATATGGCAACTATTGAGGGTATCTTAGTAGCCAATACCAACGGTTAATCATGTATTCTACTTTTATAAAGTCTTCATGCAACAGAAGAGTACTTATATGAGTGAATACTCGTGAAATGGGTCAAGTGGGAAAACGTTCATGTTCAATAAAATGTCACTTTCCCCATTAAATCACTTTCAAGATGTCTGATCATCAACGAAAAAAATAATAATAATCGACTCACTGATTAACAGCAATCATAATAGGTTTCGTCAGAATAAAGTTCAGTTACCAAAAACCGAAACAGTAAAGTGACTTTTGTCTCTTTTTGGTTTAAAAAAAAAACTTTTAAACATAAAGTTACTTTATGTTAACTCACAAAATCGAATCCCAAGAAAACAAATTTGACAATGTCAGAATAACTCTTCTTTTCATAACTTTGATTCCAAAAACCAAGTCAGAAACAAAATCTCCCTAAAGTAAGCGATATCTTGTGTTGATCAAAGAATTTAATAAACAATTAAATCTCTAAAACGAACAAACAGATATCAATTGTTCCGCCTAATTCCAAGAACAGAGCAGAACATAACAGATTACTCAAAAAGATATTATTCTTTAAAAAGAAATCAATAAGCATAGAGAGGGCCACTTACTTGTGCGAAAGAGATAACTCACTCTAATTAAATTGCAGATAACTTTTGAGTCGAGCAGCATTTGATTACCCTTTTCCGAACAAGAACTTCTCTAGAAAAACTAATGCTTTAAGATTGTTAGGGTTAGGGTTTAAGCACGAGGTTGCTTAAAGCATTACACCCTGAGTATCTAGATTGGAATACCCATACCGCTGCTTCCAGCTAGTATTTATAGAATAAATACTGAGTTCTATTGGTAATTGAACTCTCCTACAAAGGCCCATTACACCGTTAGATCGTAACTAATCTGATGACCTATATTAGAACATAAATTGAGTATGACTCAAATACCTCAACAAAAAATACTTGAATAAAGAAGGATAAAATTGGTATTAAAGATATTTGTCTAGGGACGGTATGATGATTTAACTTCAATCATTAATCATGGGGGTGCGATTTTAATTGAATTTTTTAAGGGTGTAATAATGAAATTGCATCCATATATAATTTAGAAGAAATTACAAATTGCATACTTTAGTGAGGCTTAAACTCTGAGTTGCACGCTTTAACCTTAAATTAATAATTACAAATTCTCAAAATTATAAGTTCATAGTCATCACTTTCTATCCAAGATTTTGTTGAGTTCGGAGTAAAATGTCCATATTACTGTCATATGATATAATGACCAATGGAGTAAAATATCAATATTACCATCATATGATATAATAACCAATCTACCCACATTTAAATATTTCCACACCCAACCCTTAGGTTCTCCCTTCACCCATCTTCTATCTACACCTTATTGATCCACCTTCACTGGAAACCATCTATTGCGGGAAAAATTTCTCTGCCACCGTTTCATGCCAGAAAATAAGAAGAATTTCTGCACCGTCATAGGTTGTGACCTTGCATTCCCTTCCCTTATTCCTAAAGCCCAAGATTCTTCCACTTCCGGAGTGTAAAGATTAATCTGTCATTTTGCGGTTTTGGGTGAGCCATTTGGTGAACCGGTTTTGGTTCATTGTTTTGTATATATTTATTTTGGGTTGGTTTGAACAGATTAAATATGAAGCTCAGCGTGGGTTTGAATAAGGGTTTCTTCTCTGTTCTTTCTTTCTCTTGTTCGTGCGATCTTGCTCCGGTGGTAAGCGTTGCCGCTGCAACTAGAAGGATATTCCGGCGATTGATGTGCGATTGAAGGCTATCAGAGGCAGAGTTTGGTTCTCTTTGATTACCTTTTCTTTGCATTGTTTCTACCTAACATCTGTAAGGTTTTCAAACTTTTCTCATATTGAATTGGACTCAGTCTTGAGTCCCGGAGACATAGGTCTCACGACCGAACTCCGCAATCAATGTTGTGTGTCTCGTCCTTGCTTTCTTTTATGCATTTCTTGTTCTTCATCACGTTTACGATCAACACGGAGATTTTGATTGTCGGGGTCTTCTAACTGATTTCCTTTTGACTCCTCTAAACCCAGAGTAAACCTTTTTCTTCTTTCTATTCCTTATAGAGATTAAGCTTGCTTTCTTTCTCTCCTCCTTCCTTTGCTATGGTTTCCTTGTATTCGGTTGAACTTTAGGAAGTTTTAGTACGCAAGTGGAAAGTGATGTTTCAGGCAATTATAGAAGGTGGATAGACCTTCGGTTACTTCTTAGTGTGAAGACATGAACTTCTAAAATTAAAGACTTAAATATTCAACCCAAAATAATGACTGATCAGATGCATTGCATATCCAAATTCCAGATCTTACTGGAACGTTTGTTTGGTGGTTTTCACGGTTGCTACGTATTTCTGCTATTACCTTTCCAACTGCATGTCTGTACCTTCAATAGTTGAAGTCATTTATGGTCATCTTTTGGAGCTAGTATTTTGAACACAGGGTTCGGTCCTGAATTGATCCCTAAGACCTGAGAACCCAGCAATCTGATTTAAAAAACCACCAGGTAATTGGTTGCTCCTGATCATCTAGAGTTGGGATATGTCATGATTTCAATCAGAATCGCCCAATTCAATTGATTCTGGATCTGAAATCATGGCACCATTAAACTAGTCAGGATTTGAAGGAAATCATTTCTTTGGTTTTTTATGAAGATTCAATGTTGCTAATGAGAAAGAGGTGTGTACAAGAATATAGATCTACGTCTCCTTGTCTGCATCCATAAAGGCTGCATCAGGGCGTGGAGTCACATTCTCAGAAAACGCGTTATTATGCAAGTGATCTGACATTGATACAAACTGACAAATTTCATCGAGAAGTAATGAAATTGAAGAGCAACTGCGGGGCAAGAGAGGGAGAGGGAGAGAGATGTGGGCTTCGCCACCAACATAAGAAGACGGCCAATCGATCTGATTGGTCTGGTTGATCTTTCTAAAACTCAAATTAACATCTCGTCGAGATCTCGAATCTTTATAAGAGTTAGGACAAAGAGAGATTTTTCGGCAGGGGACAGTGGCAGTGAAATTTTCCGGCAAGGGATGATTTCCGGTAAAAGTGGGCTATTTCCAAAGCAAAGTGTAGATAGAAGATGGGCCATCTAGGAGTTGAGTGTGGAAGGGTTTAATTGGGGTAACTCTTCTATAGTTTCAACAAGCTTTAGAAAGATCCATTTTAAAACTAAACAAATTGTTCTTTTAATAGAATAACACTAAATGGGGATGGGGTCATGTATAACCTCTTTCCATGTTGTATAGTCTCCCATCTTTTGTCTTTTTGGATTTCGAGATTTCCCCCCCCCCCCCCCCCCCCCCCCCTTATTTTAAAAACGTGTAGTTGGTGTTTAGGTTACAGAGTTACCTCTCAATCGGTATTCATGGTTGATGATCCACAACTCCTTTGCCATTTTGGGAACTAAGTCTGCTGCGAGCTGTTTTCCACCCCTGAAAACCAATAGGATTCCATTACTAGCCAACTCAGTGTATGTATCACTGGGTTATTAACTCAATTGAAAAAGATCAACCAAGTACGGATTCTAACCTTGAGGAGGATTGAATAACTCCACATCACACGGTGGTGTATACTGAAGATCATTCCCAAGTCTTATAAGTAATGGGTGCTGGTCGATCCCCATCTCTAAAAGTGATGGTTCCCATGTCTTACTAGGGTTGTGGAGGTAATTGAATAACTCCACAGCACACGGTGCTACATGCTGATGGATCAATCCCAAGTCTTATTAATGGGTTCCGGTCCCCACCTCTGAAAGTGGTGGTTCCCATGTCTTGCTAGGGTTGTGGAGGCAAGTCTTCTATAGTATATATCTCTCAAAGTTGAAAAGACTAAGCATGTGAACCATACATTACCTCCAGCTTCCATGCATGGCTGACACATCCTCTAGGGTTTTAGTCCTCTCTATTCAGCAAGATGTTTCTTGAAGAATAATTAAAAGCATGGAATTCATTGGTTAGGCCACTTTTCATTCCTTTATGGAATAAAAACTATTGTGCAGGCCGGATCATGCAGTTGGATTATTTGTTGGTGAGTTGGCTTTAGCTAGAGATTATTATAAACTCTTTGAGAAACGCGAAGAGCAGAAGACAAGAATTAGTAGGGGGAAGCTTGACTTGAATGTTCAATTCCCATTAGATTACAATGGAGCTGCTGCTCCCATCTCCGGTGATAGTAACATTTGTAACTTTAATTTTTGTGTTTTATTTTCTACGGAGACTCAAAACCAAGGGAAGGGAAGCTCCGACACCATCCGGTGCCTTGCCGATTATTGGTCATCTCCATTTGCTAGGGGGAAGATGTTCACTTCCACGAAGACTTGGTGCTATGGCCGACAAGCATGGTCCAATCTTCATGCTCAAACTCGGTGTACATCGCACACTGGTTGTGAGCAATGCAGAGCTGATCAAGGACTGCTTCACTACCAATGACAGAGTTTTTGCTACACGTCCTCCTATCACTGCAGGGAAGTATCTAGGTTTCAACTATGCTTTATTTGGATTATCACCATATGGTTCATATTGGCGTGAGATCCGAAAGGTGTCCACTATTGAACTGCTTTCTAATACCCGTCTTCACAAGCTCAGGCATCTTAGGGTTGCTGAACTAGACACATCCATCAAAGAACTACACTTGGCTTGGGCCAAGGACAATAGCGGTCAACCCATAAATGTGGAGATGAAGCAGTGGTTTGTAGACGTTACGTTTAATGTCATCACCAGGCTTATTAATGGGAAACGTTATCATGGGAATGTTGGTGAAGTTGGAAATGAGGTGGATGAGGCCCAACGACTTCAAAAGGCAGTGGGTCAATTGATGTACCTAACTGGGGTGCCTATTGTATCTGATGCAATAACCTATTGTGAATGGTTGGACTTAGGAGGACATGTGGGAGCAATGAAATCTACCATTAAGGAGTTAGACTCTATAGTAGGAAATTGGATAGATGAACATCGTCATCACAAGACCCATTATACGACACCATCGTCTCGAGATGAAGAAGAGCTTGACTTCATTGATGTAATGCTATCTGTGATTCCAGAGGACAATTTAAAGCATGGTTATGATCGTGACACTGTCATCAAGGCAACTGCGCTGGTATGTACTTGCTTTCAATCATTTTTAGATTAATGGAGTCTTAGTTCCAGGTGTTGATTTTTATTTTTTTTTTTTTTTGGGGGGGGCTAAAAGATCATCTATCTTTAAAGTGGAAAAGAAATGCAACAGCTGTACAAAATCATACAAATTATGAGCCAAAGCACTCAACTCACAACTTTAATAGCACCCAATATGCCCAACCTCACTAGTTCCGCTCTCAACAATGATACAAGCAAACTAGGAGGAGAAAACAATGAAAATTTTAAAATCTATATCTTGCTTTAATACTACCAAAGCCCTAACCTTCTTTTCTACATTTTCCTTGTGCACAGCAACTCATCGCAGCTGGATACGAAACGACCTATGTCACCTTGACATGGGCACTTTCTTTGCTATTGATTAATCACAATGTGCTGAAAAATGCCCAAGAAGAGTTGGACATCCATGTAGGTAGGGAGAGACGTGTTGAAGAATCAGACATCAACAGCCTAGAGTACCTCCAAGCCATTGTAAAGGAAACTTTGCGGTTATATCCTCCTGCGCCTTTATCAGTACCTCATGAAGCCATGGAAGACTGTCAAGTGGGGGGTTATGTTGTCCAAAAGGGCACACGTTTACTTACTAATATATGGAAGCTTCATCGAGACCCTCAAGTGTGGTCAGACCCTCGTGAATTCAAACCCGAGAGGTTCCTCACTACACATGTGGGAGTAGATTATCTGGGTAAGAACTTTGAGTTCATTCCTTTCGGATCAGGCATACGATCATGCCCAGGTATTGCATTTGCCAAGCAAATCTTGCACTTGACTCTTGCTCGTCTACTTCAAGGATTCAATCTTGAAAGCCCAACAGATGAGCCAATCGACATGACTGAAGCCATGGGCCTCTCCATGCCCAAAGCAACACCTCTAAACGTCCTCCTCACCCCACGCCTTCCTTCTAAGCTTTATGAAAATTATAATTAGGTTGTTATGCTTGTTTGCGATTGAGCCGTTTACAAAAATGTTGTTTGTAGATCATACGTTTTCTTTGGTTCATAGGTAACTTGAAAGCATAAAAGGAGGTGATATTTAAGTTTCCCATGTAACAATAGAAGGGTTGCTTGATTGGTAAGACCACACTTCTTAGAGAAGAGGTCATAGTTTCGATCCATGCTGATGGCATATGTAATGTCCCTATCTCGTTTATTTAAAAAAGTGCTTTTGTACCAAAAATAATGAAAGGTAATTTCTGTTTTTCAAAAAACAGAGAAAGATAACTCGAATGCATGTCATCATAATCTTCATCTTGCATGGCCTATATGACACTACTATATATGCATCGGATTTGAACTCTCATTGAATAGAGCAGCATCAAAACCTATTTCATTGAAGCTACTCTGAATCAAAAGGAATCCTCGATCTGCAGAAGCGTCTACAAGTTCAGGTACCCTTGATTCAGTTGCCATGAAATCCTTGAACCATTCCACTAGATTCCTAGAGGCTATTCATGAACCCAAATGGAAAATAATCATTATCATTTTTTTCTAAACCAGTAGCTTTATATAAAGGGGTGGAGATAATATATGAAAGAAATTCGAATTCTTGACCTCATATCATAAGACTTCTTCTTCTCTACTTTTCTTTTCTTTTCTTTTCTTTTTTTTTTTTTTTTTGGGTGAAACCTTATATCATAAGACATTGGGAAAAAAACAACCCTAGGGTTTTTTTTTTTTTTTTTTTTCTCATTCATTGGTTATTTGGTTGCCAACAAGGATTATAGGAACATTCGTGGGATCCAAGGTTGCAACAAAGCTTTCTCCCCAAAAGTGAGCCTTGGGCAACTTGGGCCTAGAAAAAGTTATAACCTTGAAACCCTTATTTTTAATTTATGCGCTTCAACACCATGGTTCGAGATCCTTGATTGAATTTTTTTTTTTTTTTGGTAGAACCTTGATATGGATTTAAAATCTATATATTGCTTTAATACTACCAAAGCCCTAACCTTCTTTTCTACATTTTCCTTGTGCACAGCAACTCATCGCAGCTGGATATGAAATGACCTACGTCACCTTGACATAGGCACTTTCTTTCCTATTGATTAATCACAATGTGCTGAAAAATGCCCAAGATGAGTTGGACATCCATGTTGGTAGGGATAGACGCATTGAAGAATCAGACATCAACAACCTGGAGTACCTCCAAGCCATTGTAAAAGAAACTTTCCGGTTATATCCTCCTACGCCTTTATCAATACATCATGAAGCCATGGAAGATTGTCAAGTGGGGGGTTATGCTGTCCAAAAGGGCACACGTTTACTTACTAATTTATGGAAGCTTCATAGAGACCTTCAAGTGTGCTTAGACCCTCATGAATTCAAACCAAAGAGGTTTCTCACTACACATGTAGAAATAGATTATCTGGGTAAAAACTTTGAGTTCATTCCTTTTGGATCCGGCAAAAGATCATGCTCAGGTATTCCATTTGCGAAGCAAATCTTGCACTTGACTCATGCTCACCTAACTCAAGGATTCAATCTTGAGACCCCCAATAGATGAGCCAATCAACATGACTGAAACCTAAGGCATCATCATGCCCAAAGCAACCCCTCTAAACGTCCTTCTCACCCCACCCCTTCCTTCTAAGCTTTATGAAAATTAAAAGTAGGTTGGTATGCTTGTTGTGATTGAGCCGTTTACAATGTTGTTTGCATATCATATGTTCTCTTTGGTTCAAATGTAAATTAAAAGCGTAAAGG
Organism: Hakea prostrata; assembly: GCF_041222555.1. Classification (NCBI taxonomy): domain Eukaryota; kingdom Viridiplantae; phylum Streptophyta; class Magnoliopsida; order Proteales; family Proteaceae; genus Hakea; species Hakea prostrata. The sequence continues at coordinate 48,962,474 of NC_142604.1, read as the reverse complement.
AGGTGATATTTAAGTTATCTATGTAACAATATAAGTTACTTTTTGTTTTTCAAAAATCATAGAAAGATAACTACTCTACATATCATCGTAATCTTCATTTTGCATGGCCTGCATGGCACTACTATATATGCACCGGGTTTGAACTCTCATAGAATAGAGCTGCCTCAAAACATGTTTGATCAAAGGCCTCGCCCACCGTTCTCTTCTTGGAGTGCACCATCTTACAATTGCCACAATTGTTTGAAGCTGCTCCGAGTCAAAAGGAATCCTCAATCTACAGAAGGGTCTACAAGTTTAGGTACCCTTGATTCAGTTACTAGGAAAACCTGAAACCATTCCATCAGATTAGGGGTGTCAACAGTGAGGTTTGGGCCAGTTTCAGGCTAAAAAACACCTAGCACAAATACAACATACTAGCAAAATAACGGTTTCAGGGCGGTTTCAATTTGGTGTTGTTTGGGTTTGGGTAACAAATTAGGTTCAGGTTAATTAATGATTTATGGCATGCAAGAAAAAGAACAAGATGAAACAATTGAGCATCCTACAACAAAAGCCAAAATTCCATGCAATTACTTTTGGTCAATTTTCATTCAAAACTTAAAAGTCATTCCACGTTGTAGAAAACCCACCCACCCTATAGAAATCAAGAACCTAGATAGTAAGTAGTAACATAGAGACTACAAGTTCATTCCTCAGGCTCCACTGAATGGTCCTCCATAAACAAATCATCAAACCAAAAACCCTTTTAAATTCCATTTTGTGCTATGATTGATTATCGTGAAGTTGGGTTCTTGTTCTGCTCGAATGTAGATTTTTTTTCCTCCCTTCTATGAATTCCATTTCTTTTTTGGATTGGTATTTAGTTTGATATGAAAAATAAATACCTCCGGATTGGTATTTAAACAAACTTAATACATTCAGTTGGACATTCATACTTTATCCTTCTAATTGTCCATTACAAGTAGTAGAATGACTATTTGATAGTTGAATTCATGCTTTGTTTTTCTAACTGTCTATACCAACTACCTAGTGGTAATATGATGGTTCAAACCAAAACGGGTTGAGGCTTGGTTTTGGGCTGGTGTGGGCTCTATGATCCTCAACCCAAACACCTATTTGAGCTTGTTTGGGATATAACGGCCGGTGCGGTTCGATATTAACGATTCGGGCTACAAGTTAACACCCCTACACCATATTCCTAGAGAATATTTATAAATTGAAAAGGAAATTAATTGTTATCATGGTTTTTAAATTGATAGCTTATGGAGATCATATATGAAAGAGATTGAATTCCTAACTTTATACCATAAGATGTTGGTCTTTACTAACTAAACCAACTCCTAGGGGTTAAAGTTGAACTATTTCATTCATTAGTTGCCAACAAGAATGATAGGAACATTCATGTCGTCCTAGGTTGCAACCAAGCTTTCTCCAACAAAGTGGGCTTTGGGCAACTTGGGCCTAGAAAAAGTTAGAACCATCAAAACCCCAATCCTGTCTATTTTTAATTTCTGGTTTTTGCGTGCAAGGCAAATTCAAGGGAAGGAAAATGAAAATTGAAAACCTTGAAAAAGAAAGCAACGACTCTTGCGATCGTTATCCCATATGATTGTACAAGTTGCTTCAGATTTATATCATCTTTACTAATAACACAATTACATGCAATTCCTTTTTTCTTTTCTAAATCAATGTTGTTGAGGAATCTGCAAATACACTTGATCTTACAATTCTTCTTGAGAGCTGAAACGTACCAAATGTACTTTCTTTAAGGTATTTAGACACCCCGATTTGTGCAATACGGGTTCTACAATGTCTTCACCCCAAGATTAGTCAGCCCAACCTTTAAGGTTGCACCCCAGAAAGGTTACTTAAGGTGTATCAGGTAATGTTCACTGCTTGATAGAACAACAACAAGGAGAGAGAGAGAGAGAGAGAAAGAAAGAGGAGGAGGTAATTCAGTATTTAGAATGAGCACGAAAATGAATTTATATAGAGTCCCAAAGGTTGTGGGTGAAAAGGTAAGGACACCTCTCTTTGTGAGGGTACCTTTCAGCTCAACTCTCTTCAGGAAGGTACCTCCAGCTGACCTCCCTACAAGAGAGTGCCACTTTAATGGCATCTCCACGTTTTCACCCAGCAATGGGCTTTCCGGAACAAGGCCCATGACAAAATGGGCCTTCCGGATCAAGGCCTATGTGAGCCACGATCCACGTCCCAAGTCATATAGATTTATTAATATTAATATATATATATATATACTCATGGCAGGGTCACAACAGGGTTCAGGCTCGGTTCATGTCGCACAAATTAATATTACATAGGCCCTTACTATATATAAACTATATAGTCAGCTCCTCTCAACTCGATGTGGGACTAAATAAAACCATGGATAAAAGACACGATTAAAACATATATTTATATAAAATAACATTAATAAATTTTAAATATATTTACAACAATCAAAGGGACTAGAATGTCTAAAGTCCAGTTAACTCATCAAAAAGAGTTGGCATTCTACTAGAATCCCTCCATCGAGATCATGGAGATCCTCCAGTTGATGTTTTTCAGAAGCTTCGATAATGGAGATCCTACAGGTTGATGTTTTTCGGGCTTATTGCCCCAATATTAGTTATTAGTTCCCCTTGGGCCTCTAGCCCCGTTTATGTAAAAAAATAATAAAATAAACATAAGGGATGCTTTGCTTTATTTTGTGTAGTGAAATATAAAAACTAATGGATTTGAATGTAGAATATTACTATACTGTGGATGGCACTTGTTGTGCATTGGAATGTTGCTTCTTGCTAGAAGTATAAAGTCTTAGGAGATTTGTGATTCGATTCTCCATTCCCTCCACACTTCTCTACTCCCACCCCCACCATATCTTGTACCCAAAGGGCCTGTGGGCCTAGTCATAATTACTTGCAGCAACTTGGTCAAGAGAATATTACTACAATAATCTAAATACTCTTGAGAGGAAATTCAACACGCAACTTTGGGTAAAGAAAATGATAGTGTGATGGGCTTTGTTATTTATTAAAATTATATCAAAATCAATTGAAAATATTTTAAGGATACACAATTTTCTTTGGTAGAATGAAGATATACCAATTTACAACTTGGAATATTCTTCCAAAATGTAAGTTATTCTAATCTACATAAATCGATATCTTTATATAAATATTTTACGACAAGAATTAATGGATTTTTCCAACTTTTATAGTAAAAGGGTTGCAATCCTTACCAAAATAAAATAAAATAAAATAGAAAAGTAAAAGGGCTGCAATCCTTACCAGTTGCATCAGAGGATTAAGAATTGTACCAAGACTCTTAGGATTTGGAGTAAAAAAAACTTTTAAACATGCATCCAAAGAAATTTCCAGGCTTACCCAACTCCTTGAGACATGTCAACAAAAACCTCCTTTAGATGCTTCAGCTCAAGAGGAAGTTGATCTTAAGAGGCAAATAGAACAACAACTTCTTGCTGAAGAGAAATTTTGGTGCCAAAGATCTAGAGTCCTTTGGTTGTCTCTCGGGGGTAGGAATACCCAGTTTTTTCATGCCTCAACGGCTCAAAGGAGACAAAAAAACACTATTCACAAATTGAATGACTCTTCTAGCCATTGGCTGATTGAGGAGAGACTTATTTTGGCTGAGATCCATAACCATTACATTTCCCTCTTCACTTCCTCTTCTCCCTCCTCCCCCCACAACTTTCTCATGAGTACTACACCATGCATCTCAGCTTCAGATAATGTACATTTGTGTGCCCCTTTTTTCTCCGAGGAGATAAAGAAAACACTCTTCCAAATGAAAGGTACTAAGGCCCCCGAGATTGATGGTATACCAGCTAGATTTTTTCAAAAACATTGGGATACTATTGGACCTGACTTAGTAAATGGGACTCAACATTTCTTTAGAAGGGGATACATGATGAAAAAACTCAACAAAATTGTCATCTCCCTTATTCCCAAGCAGTGTAACCCCCAGAATGTCTCTCATTTTAGACCCATCAGTCTATGCACTACTCCCTATAAAGTCATAGCTAAATGTTTGGCTAATAGATTAAAACCCATTTTGGGCTCATTAATTAGTCAAACCCAAAGTGCCTTTGTACCTAGTCGAGCCATTTCTGACAACATTTACTTAGCCCATGAGTATCTCCATTTCCTTAAAAAATCTCAATCCAAATCTGGGTATATGGCCCTTAAGCTCGACTTGTGCAAGGCCTATGACAAATTAGAGTGGTCATTTATTGAGGATACTTTGCGACATTTAGGGTTTGCTAGCATGTGGGTTCAATGGGTAATGCAGTGTATCACAACTGTTTCCTTTCAGATCAAGGTAAATGGCTCCCTATCTAAGAGTATTATTCCCCAAAGGGGAATCATACAAGGTTGTCCCCTGAGCCCTTATATTTTCATTCTATGTTAGGAGACCTTCACCCAAAGACTTGTCTCCAATAGAGGCATCCCTCAATTGCCTGGGATTAGGCTTAGTCACCATGCTCCCGAGATCAATCATTTTTTTTTTTTTTGCGGATGACTGTATGCTCTTCTCCCCTGCTTCCATCCAGAATTCTTCTCACATCTCATCAATTCTTCAGGAATATGAACAAGTATCGGGGCTCCATATTAACCCTTCCAAGTCAGCTGTCTTATTTAGTCAAAAGACCTCTTCCCAAGTCAAAACAGACATCACTTCCATTTTGAGCATGGAAGAAGTACTCACACATGGTACATATCTAGGTCTCCCCTCATCCATTGGTAAATCTAAAGTCCAGACCTTTTCTTTTATTCTTGATAGGCTCTCTTCAAAATTAAATGGATGGAAGGGAAATTACTTTCTCAGGCAGACAACGAAATATTAATTAAGGCTGTAGCTTTTGCTCTCCCTGTTTATACCATGTCTTGCTTTCTTATCCCGAATGAATTATGCCACTTGATGACCCAGAAAATTAGGCAATTCTGGTGGAAAAATGATAAAGGAAGAGGGATATGTTGGATAAAATGGGATACTCTCTGTAAGAGTAAGAAGGATGGTGGACTAGGTTTTCGGGATATCCATTGTTTTAATCAAGCCTTGTTGGCTAAGCAATGTTGGACACTCTTAACACATTCTGACTCTTTGTGGGCCTAGGTTATGTTTGCCAAATACCTTAGAGGGAGACCTCTTCTCGAGGTTGAGGCACCATCCAATTGCTCTTGGGGTTGGCAGAGTGTCCTAGCTAGTAGGGAAATCCTAAAACAAGGACTTGTAAGACAAGTAGGAAATGGATAATAGATTGAGATCTATAAAGATCAATGGGTCCCTTCACTACCTTTCAAATGTATTGCAAGTCCCCCACATCCAAATGGGCCTAGGCTGGTTTCCGAGCTTATTGATTGGTCATCTATGAAATGGAATAGCTACTTACTTCTCTCTTCTCCCCAATGGAAGTACATGCAATCTTGACTATTCCACTAATTTCTCCTATGTCATCTGATTCATGGGTATGGTGCAAGACGAAACATGGAAAATTTAAGGTAAAATTAGTTTATTACCAATGCTTGGCAATGGCAGACTCACAAGGTAGCATTTCTTCCTCTTCCTCACCATCTTTATGTTGGAAAAGAATTTGGCAAATGCAAACACTACCCAAAATAAAACATTTTTAAAGGAGAACATCTTATGAACCATTGGCTATTGGCTCTTCTCTCTTCCACTGAAATTCCACCCCTTCCCCTATATGTTTAATTTGTGGCAATGCAATTGAAAATGTTGGACATGCTTTCTTTTTCTGCACTCATGCTAAGGAATGCTGGAGGCTTTGCCCTCTCAGACTTGATACATCTAATTTTCATGGTGAGACTTTGCATGAATGGATGAGTTTTATCTCCTTCAGATTTTCAGGATTTGGGAATATGACACATATAGATCAAATCTAGAGTACTCTCCTTTGGTGCATATGGAGAACTAGAAATTCAGTAGTACATAATTGAATGGATCCTTCAATTCATCATATTTTATCCACTTTCTTCTCATTATGGTGCAGAAATTCAACAGCATTTATCACCAACCTTGGATACCACAGCTACACCTACAAGGAGGGTGGAACCTGAGACAGAGATTGGAAATCTGTTCCAGTTGTTCACCAATGGTTCTTGGGACAAGAGATCAAGCTATGGTGGTCAAGGAGCTCTTATTTGGGACTCAACTAGTGGGTTTATTGCTGGACAATGTATCGACAGTGAGGGATCTTTCTGCTGTGATTTTGGAAGTTGAAGCGATTAGAGACGGGTTGCTTCTAGCAAAGTCTCTCAATATTTCTGATATTCAAGTGAATTCATATTCAAAAAATCTTATACTGGCTCTCCAAGGAGAGTCTCTTTGTTTAGATTAGATGACTTCTAGTGTTATTTCTGCAATTTTGATACTTGTAAATGACTTTAGATGCGTTTTGATTAGGTTTATTCATAGATCTAGGAATTCATTTGCTGACTTCCTTGCTAAAGGAGCAAACCATTTCAAACTTTTTAGGCAATGGTGGGGGATTCCACCGGCTTTTATTGTTTCACCCTCCTTATTGTGTATTGGGTCTATGACCTTAAACTTCTTCATGGATAGCATTTACTCTATTCTTTATAGTATTTCTTTTTCTATTGCTTCTACCCACTGTGTAGACCTTCATCAAGGTCTATACTTGCTGTAAGTATCTATTCTTCTATTCTCTTAGTTCTAGAGTAAATCTCCATTCATTCTAGCTCTTTCGTGAACTTCACGATATGATTTCGGTAAGGACCTAGTATTGATCTATGTAGTTTTTATTCTCTTTGATTAGTTTGATCTTCAAACCATGCTAGTCACTAGGACTCGTTAGGTTTTCATTCCTTTCGCCATGATTAATGCTTAAACCATACTAGATAATGTCCTATCATGATTTTATAATTTTCTAGTTAATTTCGGAGTGGTTTGGAACCCAAATGATGAGTTTTCTATTTGAGTTTAGGTTTTGTTGTCCATACACAGGAGCCTTGGTCAGTTAGCTGGCAACCCCAAGCGACCAAGCATGATGCTGATAGCAAAATGCCTAGTTTTGCCTTCTTTTCATCTCCAAACCTTTAGGGTTAATTTGTTCCTAACATTGAATCATCATATTGTTAGGACTTTTTGGCAAGTTTAAACTCATATATTGATCTACTCTTCAAAGGTTTTAAATCGACAACAAGGTGAGGACGTTCACTTATATTTAACCCTAGTTACATTCTTATTTGTGATAGGACTTGAATGTATGTTCTATATTGTTGTTATACGATTTAGACATGATTACCATGCCTAAACTTGTTTGTGAAATTAAAAATAACTGCAAGCGCACGGTATCGTGTAGCTAACGGGTCAATCTCAAATAGATATGCCACTTTAGAATTAACTTCTTAATGATAATGCGAGAGTGCAATGATTCAAATTTGTTAATTACTTAATTAAACTAAACAAACGGTCCTAATCCATACATCTAATGCGATCGAATTGAGACGAAAAATAAAGCAAACATAATTTACGCATAATTAATAAAGGCAGAAAAAAATGCGAATAATAAATAAAAATAAAAGGGAAGTGATCTGAGTGTCAACTCTGGATCTAGGGATGGGGAGTATAATTATAATGACTTTGACCGTGGACACTTTGTCGTAGCTTACAGTCCACCGATCGGGGGAACGGATATTAGAGAAAAAGAAATTACATAAAAGAAATAATCAAAGCAATAAAAGAAAAGGGAAACTTTAACCAAAGAGAGGCACGAATGTAGGCATCTCTGATCAAGGACCCAAGGGAAGGGAGAAAAATAAATAAATGCTAAAAGTAAATTGCAGAAAGTAAATAACAAAGTAATAAAAGGAAAGGGAAACCTAACCAAAGAGAGGCACGACTGTAGGCATCTCTAATCAAGGACCCAAGGGAAGGGAGAACAATAAATAAATGCTGAAAGTAAATCCTAAATTAAGAATATGGAGGGGTAGATAGAAGCGGGAATGGAGGGAGGAGAGAAGATTATTGAAGAAGGTTACTTACTTGTGAATTGAACAAACGATTCGAATCTCAACCAACCATAACAACCAAATCTAGATCTGCAATTGCTAGACCCAAAGAAAAACGAATCTTAAAACTTGAACTTGAATTGCATTACATAGAAAAATTAAACCTAAACATTCAATCTAGAAATTTAAAATCTCACACAAGCAAGCAAAGAAAACTAGAGAAAGCCTAAATAAACTAAAGAGAAAAGAAAGAGTGCTTCTACTAAGCTCTAAAACACCTTCTCCCTTGATGGAGTATGCTCTCCTTTTATAGAGTTTACATGGGATATGAATCTTGACAAAATTTGAATCAAACTCAGGGTTTCTATCTGACTCAACCAATTAGGGTTTTGACGTACTAATTGGACTGACTTAGAGAGATCAAATGCACAATTACATTGTTGGATTTGAGGATCAAGAAGTCGTGAAGCTCTCCTCCAAATATCAACTCTATCGGACACCGGCTGACCGTTCGATGAAGGGCTTGATCGAAATTGAACAGAGATATTCAAAAACGGGATTTTTCCTTCTTCCTTATCTGAATACAATTCTTTTTCCTCTTTTTCTTTCTTTAATCAAATCACAAATAGGAAATAAGATATTGAGGTATGCAAGGACTCTTTTCTCCATTTGGACTCTCTCTGTTGCAGCACAATCCTGTTCGTCCCTCCAGCCGGATGAATCTGCAAGAATGAGCTTGACTGTGGAGGTTGAGTTTTCACCTCCGACGATCTAATTAGGAATCCAACTAAGGAAGACAAGAAAATAATGAACAATAATAATACGAATAGTGATAGTTCTATTCAGCGTCCCTTTCCCTTGTGTTGTCATACCTTTTTATAGCTTTTCTATGCAAGAGTTTAACTGGGACTCGAACATTAGTTAGTCGGCAATATGAATCTCAGTAATTGAATCCTACTCGAATACAAATAATTGGATTCCAATTGAACACTGTCTTCTTGGAATATGTCTTACTATTCCGCCGACTTTATTTTGGCCAGTTCGGATTGGTCCTCCCTGGTTGGTCTGGCTGAATTGATTCGGGTTCAACCGAAATGGTTTAGGCCAGTTTATATTTTCGTTTATCATAAGCCCCCCAGTCTCTGAAGTCCGAACTGCAAACTTGTTTGGATTTTGAAGATTTGGTGCTCGAATTACCGACCATAATAACTTAACACCTTTTATAGTTGAAAAGTCTGATCTTTAATTGGCTGACGTCACTAGACATGATGCTACGCCGTTTTAGAACTTAAACGATGGTGCACGCTTCTTAATGGGACAGCTTTACTGACACGTGGCCTGGCATGAATGACGTCCCATGATGACTTTTCGGATTTCAATATTTCACGAATTTCAACCGTTTTCTTTGCCTTATCCTCTTATCCTTTAGATTGGAATCTTTTGAGTTTATAAGAGAGAGATTCTTTTTGGACCGTCTAGGTGAGGATTCCTCGGAAGACGTTAGATCAAAATCATTTATGGAAGTTCTATGGTCTTCCATTCTAAGCCCTTAGATTAGGATCTCCTGAGTGGTTTAAAAACCCACTGTTCCTCCTTCACTTCGTTTTCACTGAGTTTTTTCAGTTTGTCTGTGGAGAAGACGAAGGTTGCAGAATTTTTCAAGACCTCTTTTTGACTTTCATAGGATCTCCTTCTTCGACTCCTCTTGCAAGTAAGTTCGTCTTTCTTCACGGTGATTTCTGTCCGTTTTATTTTCTGTTTGGTGCTATATTCTGAGAGTATTTTTCATTTCCTTTTTCTTGGGTTCTATTCATCTTTTCTTCTGTTTTTGCAACTGTAACCTTAGCTTCTACCTGGTAATGGGTGTCAAGAAAATGGCCTCTAAACCTCCCAAAGTTCCCCCTAGACAGCCCTCATCTGAAAGCGAAATTGTTCGTTATGGGAACAGTGGAGCTTCCTCTTATGGGTACAGTGACACTGAGAGTGACACTTCCGTTGACTCGACCTTGTCTCCTGGTACTCGTCCCAACTTGCTTAGTGATGAGGAGTTGAAGACTTTGAGTATTCGTGTTCGGTTTAGTACAAATAGGAGAAAATGGTTAAATAGTCTTTCTCCGTCCGAGCTTGCTTTTGAGAGAAACCGTCATAGGACTTCCGAACACATAGACTTTGATCCTAGTAGTTCGGGTCCCAGCTTTTTTCCTTCCGAGCTATCTGATAGTGACTTGGACCTTATTAGAGCTCGGTATGCGATACATGATGCCTTTGTGATCAGAGTCCCCACTCCTCATGAACGGGCTCACCGACCTCCCCTGGGTGAGTGTGCAGTTTATGAGGATGCTTTTATTAGCGGTTTTAGGCTTCCCGTGCACCCAATCTTCGCAGATATTCTTAATCATTTTGGGATGTGCCCGAGGGATGTGAGCGCCAAATAGTTGGCGTAATATAATTTGTTTTTGGGGCTTCTGAAAGCAAAATGAGGTCGGTGTGATTCCGACCTTAAATTTATTCCTTCAATTCTTTATGCATAAGAAGCAAGAGCAAAGTCGTTGGTTTTATCTCTCAAAACGAACTTCTTTGCAATCTGGACGGGAAGGTAATTTTGTAGGAACAGGCACCCTTCCTACAAATACCAAGGGTTGGAGATCCCGGTATTTCTTTGTTCGTTCTTCTTCTCCTCCTAGCTTTCCGACCTCTTGGCCCAAAAATCCTAGGGAGGATTCAAATGTCCTCCCTCCTCTTTCTCATTCCGAACAGGAAACAAGGGATCGTATTCGGATGATCCCCACTGAAGATCGGAACTTTTTTGCTATTAATGGATATTGTCCGGAATATCCAAATATCCTCCATCACTGGGGATTCTTAACTGGTAAGAAGTTTAGCTTCTTTTGTTTATTTGCATCTTCATCACTTTATTATTTCAAGTGCTCTTTATTCGGGAAAATGATGCAGTGTTGCTCGGTGAAGAAGATTTTGAAGATGTTACCTCTACTCTGCAGCAAGTGGAGGAAAGACATCCGACCAAGTCGGATAAAGCTGCAGCTGGTTTTGTTTCTTCCCCCAAGGGGAAAGCAACTAAAGTTTGGAAAGAGAAGCCTGCCGACCTACCTCCCCGACCTTCAAAGAGAGTGGCTAGTTCGGGTACTAGTTCTGAGAAGACTTCGAACTCTGATCCTCGCCCATCTTTGGGTGAGGATATTTCTTTTAAGGATGCTCCTGGATCGGAGGCTGGAGCTTCAAAGCCGACCAACATTCTTCGACCAGATTGGTCGTTGGGTACTAGCTCTTCGGTATTTGATGGTACTTCTTCTGCCATCTCCCGAGTTGCCAACGAATGGATGTCTGGAGTTCTTCTTCCTGCCGATATGGCCTATCTCCAGGGGTTCGGTCGTCTTAAGGCCCATGCTATTACTGTTAGGTATGTGATGATCACTTAATTTTTTATGCTTCATTTCCTTTTGTGTTTGTGTTTAACCATCCTTTCTTTTGGTTATAGGATGGCTTGTGCTCTGGTTCATTCTGTAGGTCAAAGTATTCATTCTGCTCGAGAGGATTACTTTGCCTTACAAAAATCCGAGCAACGTGTTAAGGAGTTGGAAGCTGAAGTTTCGTCCTTGACATCAAGCAAAGATTCTCTGATTGCTCGGGAAGCCGAGATGCTAAGTGAGGTTGTTGCTTTAAAGGGGAGGAATGAAGCTGTAGAGTTGGAGAAATCCTCTCTTCAGACTTGCTTGGAAGAAACGCAAGGCTCCTTGGTCGGTAAGGACGCTGAAATCTCCAGTCTCCGAGCCAAGTTAGAGAGCTCGGATCACCAGGTCGCTAACTTAATGAAGGCGGTTGAGGAGAAAGCTCCTTCTGTCTTTGAAGATATCCCCAACGAGCTTTGTTTTGAGATTATAAAGAGGCGGGTCAAAACAAACAGCTGCAGGAAGTTCATGGCCAAGATAGCTGCGCCAGGATATATTTATGCTCGGCGCCATGCTTATCAAGGTATCATTGCAGCTTTTAAGGATTTGGACTTGGAGAGATTTCAAGACTTGATCGATCCTGGAATTTATGACGACCTCAAAATTCCCCGTTCTGCCTGGTGTGCTGATCGGCCAAGATTTCCCAAGCCTCAAGGGGTTGAAGTGGTTGACTTTCTAGATTCTAACTGAGATCCCTTGCCAGGGGCTGGTAGTTTGGACACCTCTACTTCAAAAAGCAAGTCAGATCTGAAGAATCCGGAGAGCAAATCTTAGCTTAGTTTGTTGTAACCCCTGTTTGTCAAGACTTTGGAGTTCTTTCATTTTTTGAGACCTTATTCTATTAAGGTCCTTTTTGTATGTATGACCCTTTTTTGGTCTTTATTTACTTGTGCAAGATATTTGATGTACATTTGTCCTCTTTCTTTGCTCTTGGGACTTTGAATCTCTTAAGGTTCTTTGGTTACCTTAAGTTTTGATCATTCTTTACCGACCACAGTTTATTCGACCATAGTTGTTTGGTCCCTTGGGTCTCTTAGTGCCTAGGGGACCTAGGTCTCTTAGTGCCTAAGGAACTTAGGTCTTTTGAGTTATTTCTTACCGACCTTAGTAGGTCGGTTTTTGATTCCTAAAAAAAATTTTAGGTCTTTTGGTGCCCATTGATTTTGGGTCTTTCATTGCCTAAGGTAGTTTAGGTCTTTTAATGCCTAGGGGACCTAGGTCTTTCATTGCCTAAGGTAGTTTAGGTCTTTTATTGCCTAAGGTAGTTTAGGTCTTTCAATGCCTAAGAGGCTTAGGTCTTTTAGTGCCTAAGGGACTTAGGTCTTTCGTTGCCTAAGGGACTTAGGTCTTTTGGTGCCTAAGGGACTTAGGTCTTTCATTGCCTAAGGTGCTTAGGTCTTTCAATGCCTAAGGTGCTTAGGTCTTTCAACGCCTAAGAGGCTTAGGTCTTTTAGTGCCTAAGGGACTTAGGTCTTTTGTTGCCTAAGGGACTTAGGTCTTTTAGTGCCTAAGGGACTTAGTTCTTTTTGTGCCCAAGAATTTTTGGTCTTTTAATGCCTAAGGGACTTAGGTCTTTTGAGGTGTAATTCCTATCTTTATTCCCCCGATTATCATAGCTTGGTATTCTAATTTGAGCTATGATGATATGCTTGGAAATTCAAAGGATTGATCAAACTTCAAAAACTTTATTCAAGAGAAAAAACACAAAGTGTCTAAATCAAAGACTAAGACATGAATGTCTAAAAATCTAAAAAGACTAGAAAATTCAGGTATTGAAAACTTCAAAATTTGGTGAGGATTTAATACTGTTCTATTGATAGTATTTCCTCAAGTTGTTTGAGTTCCAGGTCCGAGGTATTAGTTGCTCAATTTCTGGATCTCGCAATTTGTATGCTCCAGGTGCAACTTGTTGCACTAAGATGTATGGTCCTTCCCAGTTTGGAGCTAGCTTTCCTTGATTTGTGGGATCAAAGGCAGATGATTTTCAGAGGACTAGATCTTCAAGGAGGTATTGTCGTGGTTTAACCTTCCCGTTGTAATATGTTGCAATGCGTCTTTGGTATTCTTCTAGTCGATACTGTGCTTTATCCCTGATTTCTTCAATGAAATCTATGTTTGCCCTCATTCCTTCAATGTTTGCTTCTTCATTGAATTCTTCCTCTCTGATAGATCCGACCTTAATTAATTTCCACGGGAATCCGAGCTTCAACCCCATAGGCTAGTCGGAACGGGGATTCGTCGGTGGTCATTCTGGCTGTAGTTCGGTAAGACCAGAGAACTTTAGGTAGTTCTTCTACCCATCTGCCTTTTGATTGGTTCAATCTTTTCTTCAATCCTTCGAGCATTGATCTGTTGGTGACTTCTACTTGACCATTACTCTGTGGATATGCTACAGAAGACCAACGATGCTTTATACCCTGCTCCTTACAAAATCGTTCGAACTCAGAATTTTTGAACTGTTTTCCGTGGTCGGTGACGATGATTTTTGGGATACCATACCGATACATGATATTATGTGTGACAAATTTTTTCAACTAGTCGGTATTGATGGATGCTAGTGCTTCGGCTTCAACCCATTTAGTAAAGTAATCTATCGCCACCACCAGGTATTCTCTGCTTCCTGTAGCCTTTGGTAGTTTTCCTACCAAGTCTATCCCCCATCTAGCGAAAGGAATTGGAGAGAGTGTTGATGTTAAGGGCATTGCAGGAACGTGAGGTATGTTGGCATTTGTCACACTTTCGAACATATGCTTTCGAATCTTCTTGTAGTGTGGGCCAATAGTACCCTTGCCTTATTACCTTGTCTGCTAGTGCTCTAGCTCCTATATGACTTCCACAGGTTCCTTCATGAATTTATTTTAAGATGATAACTGTTTTTCGAGCCTTTACGCATCATAATAATGGTTGGGTCAGAGACTTTTGTATAACTTGTCATTTCTGACTGTGTATCTGGCTGCTCTTTGTTTTACAGTTCTAGCTTCTTTCGGATCTTCTGGTAGTAAGTCATTTTTCAGATAATTGACTATGGGAGTCATCCAACCCTGTTCGGTCTATATGTGCATCTGATCGGTCAAGCTTATGCTCGGAAATTGGAGCTCTTCCATATATACGACTGGTTCTGCATCCATATCGTCCGTAGCTAATTTGGATAGAGCGTTGGCTTGCTCATTTTCTGCTCTAGGGACTTGTTTGATTTGGATGTCTTTGAAGTATGGTCTGTACTGTCGACCATGGTCAGATATCTAGTCATCCTCTTTTCTTTTGCTTCATATAGCCTGTTTACTTGATTCACAACCAGTTGTGAGTCGCTTTTGACTTCTATGTTATGGATATCAAGGGCTTTTGCTATGCGAAGACCTGCAATTAATGCTTCGTATTCTGCCTCATTATTCGAGGCTCTGAATTTGAAGCGTAGTGCATATCGTATTTGGAACCCCCCCTGGGCTATTCAGAAGTAATCCCGCTCCACTTCCTTGTGCGTTACTAAGTATCCGTCTACCGAAAGTATCCGTCTTTTGATACTTTCGGAAGTAGCCTCTTCTTCTTGCGTATGCTCTAGTTCTGAAGTTTCGAGGATGAAATCAGCAAGGACCTGTGCTTTAATAGATGGTCATGGTCGAAACTCGATTTGATATTCGTTTAACTCAATTGCCCATGATACCAATCTTCCGGCCAAATCAAGTCGATGCAATATTTTCTTTAGAGGAAAGTTCCTTAATACTGCGATAGGATGTGACTGAAAATATGGTCTTAGCTTTCTGGCGGCTATGACTAGGGCCAAAACTTGCTTGTCTACCTCTAAATATCTTGTTTCAGCATCAAGGAGTACATGGCTCATGTAGTAGACAGGGCTTTGTTGTTTTTTTTCCTCTTGTACGAGCACCGCACTGACGGCTATAGGTGAAGTAGCCAAGTAGATGATCAATTCTTTTCCAGTGGTCGGTCGTACAAGTAAAGGTGGGGTAGTCAGCCTCTCTTTTAGTTGTTCGAAAGCCTGCTGACATTCTTCGCTCCATTCTGGTACTCCCTTTTTGGTTATATTCTTCAGACTTTGAAAGAAAGGAAAACACCTTTCCCCTGATCGGGCAATGAATCTATTTAAAGCGGCAACCCGACCAATGAGACTCTGAATTTCTTTGATGCTTTTTGGTGGTTTCATCTCCTGTATGGCTTTAATCTTTTCTAGGTTGGCTTCTATCCCTCTTTGGGATACCATAAACCCCAAGAACTTTCCTGATGATACTCCAAAAGCACACTTCTCTGGGTTGAGCTTCATTTTGTACGTGCGAAGTATATCAAATACTTCTGCTAGATCTTAGAGGTGGTCGGATTGAGATGTGCTTTTGACCAACATATCATCAACATACACCTCCATGTTTTTGCCTATTTGCTGTTCAAATATTTTGTTAACTACCCTTTGATAGGTTGCCCCTGCATTTTTTAAACCGAAGAGCATTATTTTGTAGTAATAATTATCCCTATCGGTCATGAATGTTGTATGCTTTTGATCGTCTGGATTCATCAAAATTTGATTATATCCTGAGTATGCATCCATGAAACTCAGCATCTTGTGACTTGCAGTTGCATCAATTAGTAGATCTATTCTTGGCAAAGGGTAACAATCCTTTGGACAAGCTTTATTGAGGTCGGTATAATCCGTGCACATCCTCCATTTTCCGCTTGCTTTTTTCACCATCACCACATTGGCCAGCCAAGTTGGGTGATCAATTGTTTAATGAATCCAGATAGTTTTAGCTTTTGCACTTCTGTTCGGATAGCCTCATACTTGTCTAAGGAAAAATTTCTCCTTTTCTGAATTGTTGGTTTTGCATAAGGATCAATATTCAATTTGTGCTCGGCTACTCTTTTGTCTATTCCAGGCATGTCTTCGGCCAACCAGGCGAAGACGTCCGCATTTTCTTGTAGAAATTTTGTCAGATTGACTTTGAATTCTTTCTCTTGTTCTACTCTGATCATTGTTCCTTGATCTTCTTTTGAATTCAGTCTAATTCTTTCCAATTTTTCTACTGGTTCCGCTCTTTGCATGGTTTCTTCGTCTCTATCATCCCTGACTTCTACCGCCATGGTCGTGCTCATTTTTGCTCTTTTTCTCATGTAGTTGGCGTAACTTTGACGGCTTCCTTTCTGATTGGCAGAGCATTCGCCTATGCCCTTTTTAGTGGGAATTCCATCTTCATGTGTAAGGATGAAACTACTACTTCTAGAGCAACAAGGGTTGGTCATCCCAAGATTACGTTATATGCAAATAAGTCTCGGACGACCATAAAATTTAAATGAATGAGTCTGTCTCTAGGGTATTTGCCGATTCGGAGGTCTAGTCTGACAGCTCCTTCTGCTTGAGTTGACGACCCTGTGAAACCATATAGATGTGTGCCACACGGGATGAGCATGTTTTCGTCAAGCTGCGATTTTCTGAAGGCTTCTAGAGATAGGATATCTGCTGAAGATCCTGTGTTGACTAGAACCCTGTGGACCTCCGTCCCTGCTGGGATGACTTTGATGACTAGGGCATCATCATGAGGAGTATTTACTCCTTCCATGTCTTTGGCTAAGAAGGTGATTGGTTCTGACATAACCTTTCCAGTTGGCTTTTCGAGTTCAACATTCCCTACGTAACGCGCTTTTCTTTTAGCTTGCCGGGCTGATTCTTCTGTTGGACCACCAAACAACGTAAATATTGGTGGTCGGTTTTGATTTCTCCTCCCTTTGCTCGGGTCTTATTTTGGTATCTTTCTCTGCTCGGAGATCTCAATCTTTTCTTATTTCCTTTTGCTTTCTTTTTGCCTGGCTAGGTAGGATGGAGGTATTTTGTGAGCTGCCCTTGAGATATGATTCTATCAATTTCAATTTTTAGTTGTCGGCAATCATCTGTCCAGTGTCCGTGATCTTTGTGAAACTCGCAATATTTGCTTTTATCCCGTTCATCTGGTCGGGAATATTGTTTGCTGGGCCACTTGAGAATTCCTTGATTTTTAATTTGCATTAGGATTTTTGATCTTCTCATAGCTGGTGCCCCTACTTGATCAGGCCGACCACCCCTGGTCGGGTCTATGGTCGGTTTCCTGACTAGTTGGTGTTTTTCTTTGTGTGTTTTTGCCTTAGTGGCTGGATGCTCCTTCTTTCGAGATTCAATTGTTTCTGATATCTCTGCTTGTTTGTGGCATCGCTCCCTGAGATCATCATATGTTTTAGGCATATCCAGCAAGAGTCTCTCGAGCAGGCCCTCATGGCTGAGTCCTTGGTATAAAGCATGGAAAGCTATCTTCTCATCCAGATTTTCAATCTGCATGGTCAGATTATTGAATCTTGCAAGGAAGTCTCGAATGGACTCCGTTCGCCCTTGTTTTACAAAGAACAAGGTATCTTCTCTCTTTTTGGTTTCTACTCCACTTTGAAATCATAGTAGGAAAGTCCGACCTAGATGGTCGAAACTTTTGATAGAGCCGTTTGGAAGTGTCAAATACCAGTCTAATGCTGCTCCAACTAGTGAAGCAGGAAAACTTCGGCACATGGCTGCTTCACTATGTCTAAAAGTAGACATAACGGACTTATAATGTGTGATGTGATGCTTTGGGCATCGTGATCCGTCGTAAGCGGTAAAAGCGGGGCACTTGAAGCCTTTTGGCATCTCTGGCTTCGAGACGCTTTTGATGAATGGATCCTCTTTTAGGACGGCATAAAGCTCGTCCTTGCCAGGATTCTTCAGCTTTTTGACCGTCTCATCCAATTTGGCGATTCGCTTGTTCATCTCTTCGTCTCGCTTGTCTGGACCATTGTGACTTTTTTTGTCTTTTGGATTCCGGATTGTATCCGAACTGCTTCCTCGATCTCCATCATCGTTGATTGGAGGATTTTCTTCTGGAATAACTCCTTTTGAAGCTCGGGATTTTTTTGTCTTCTTCCCCTTCTCTTTTTGGGATGGTCGAGCTTCTTGGTCGAGCATGGATGGTCGGTCATGTTTGCTTCTCTCCTGAGTTTTTTGTTTTTCTTGAGGATCTGCTTCGGGAGCGATTATATGACGCATGGCCATCCTGACTAACTCATTTAGGGATGAGAATTCTTTCCTGAGTTCAGATTGCACCTTCTGAATTTTGTCAACTTGATGCATTGTTGTGAATTGATTTGTTGGAGGGTCTGAAAGAATCGGAGGATCTTGCTGAATTTGGGGCTCGGGAATTGTGTTAATTCCCTGTGGAGTTTCGCCTTGATCAACCTCCTTCTCTCCGTCATATCCGTCTCCTGTCAATAACCCTGATTTGGTTCTCATGATGGCTTTTTTATCAGAGATTCCCACAGACGGCGCCAATTGTTGCTGCACAATCATATTCGTCCCTCCAGCCAGATGAATCTGCAAGAATGAGCTCGACCGTGGAGGTCGAGTTTTCACCTCCGACGATCTAGTTAGGAATCTGACTAAGGAAGACAAGAAAGTAATGAACAATAATAATACAAATAGTGATAGTTCTATTCAGTGTCCCTTTCCCTTGTGTTGTCATACCATTTTATAGCTTTTCTATGCAAGAGTTTAACTAGGACTCGAACATTAGTTAGTCGGCAATATGAATCTCAGTAATTGAATCCTACTCGAATACGAATAGTTGGATTCCAATTGAACACTGTCTTCTTGGAATATGTCTTACTATTCCGCCAACTTTATTTTGGCCAATTCGGATTGGTCTGCCCTGGTTGGTCTGGCCGAACTGATTCGGGTTCAACCGAACTGGTTTAGGTCAGTTTATATTTTCCTTTATCACTTTCAATAATATCTCTGATAGATTTGATTGATAATTTATAATCTCAGCCGTAGATCAAATTTGCCTTCTTTATCTCTTAAATATTTTGGAGTTAGCCCATAATCACATCTCTAGCCCATCATGCTCCAGATCAGGCCCATTTTCGCATCTGAGAATTCAACATATGATAGAATGCATATGGTTTTACAAGATCATATGATATGTTACAAAGTGTAGTCCATTGAGCTTTTTCCAAATCCAACGGTTCTTCATCCAAGTCGGCTAAATCACAAGATAACGTATGGAACTATTCTACATTATCATATAGGGATTTAGAATGATCCATTTTAAAACTAAACAACTGCTTTTTTAATAGAGTGACACTAGGTGGGGTGAGGTCATGTATAACCTCTTTCCATGCTTTCTATACTCTCATCTCTTGTCGTCTTGGATTTCAGATTTCTTCCCCTCCCCACTTTATTCTAAAAACGTGTAGTTGGTGTTTAGGTTACAGAGTTACCTCTCAATCAGTATTCACGGTTGATGATCCACAACTCCCTTGCCGTTTTGGGAGCTAAGTCTGCTGCGAGCTCTTTTCTCACCCCTGAAAACCAATAGGATTTCATTACTAGCCAACCCAGTGTGTGCATCACTGGGTTATTAACTCAATTGACAAAGATCAACCAAGTTTGGATTCTAACCTCGAGGAGGAGGATTGAATAACTCCACATCAGACGGTGCTGTATGGTGATGGATCAATCCCAAGTCTTATTAATGGGTGCTAGTCCCCACCTCCGAAAGTGGTGGTTCCCATGTCTTAGTAGGGTTGTAGAGGTAGTTGAATAAATCTACATCACACGGTGGTGTATGTTGATGGATCAATCCCAATTCTTATTAATGGGTGCTGGTGGTTCCCATGTCTTAGTCCTAGGGTTGTGGAGGGTAAGCCTTCTTGATCTAGGGAAAAAAAAAGTATATAAGATTCTGCTCATAGTTGATTTGATAAGGCATGTGAACTACCAGACATTACCTCCAGCTCCCGTGCATGGCTTACACACCCTCTAGGGTTTTAGTCCTCTCTATCCAGCAAGATATTTCTCCTGAAGAATAATTAAAAGCATAGAATTCATTGGCTATGACACTTTTCGCTCCTTTAATGGAGGAATACAAACAAATGAGCAGCCTGGATCATGCAGTTGGATTTTTTGTTGGTGAACTGGTTTTGGCTAGAGATTATTATAAAATCTTTGAGAAATGCGAAGAGCAGAAGACAAGAAGTAGCAGGGGGGAAGCTTGACTTGAATGTTGAATTCCCATTAGATTACAATGGAGCTGCTTCTCCCATCCCAGGTGATAGTATCATTTCTAACTTTAATTTTTGTGTTTTATTTCCTACGCAGACACAAAACCAAGGGAAGGGAAGCCCCAACACCTGTTAGAATATTAATTGAATATTCCACATAAGGTGGGCTTCATTGATTGTGTTACACATTGATTTGGTTTCTTATTGGTCTGATATGGGTAATATACAGTTACTAGAACTCTTATATGGACTGGCTAGTGTGGGCTAATAGGAACCGTTAGATCTTGATGGACGATCTAACGGATTTGCCTATATAAAGGATGCTAGGTCCCTCCTCTAAACCCTAATCATAATCACAATCACATCTGCTTAGTCAGAAAGGATATACCATCAAGCCAGTGAATAGGGAGGAGTCTAGAGGAGAAGATCCAACATCAAGTTGATCATAGAATCAACTTCCACCTCAAGTTTGTTCCTAGTGGGAGACATAAAGAAGATATTCCGCTGCGCTTCGTCTCCAATGGAACCATAGAAAGGTATGCTCATCATCATCTTGTGTCATTATCATACTAAGGTGTTTTTAGTCGATCTATGTGATCTTGGATAGAAATATTCTTACATGTGGTATCAGAGCCTGTATAGAATCGATTAAAAACCCATAGGATTGTTGATCTGATGAACTTAGGGTTCTAGAATGGAACCTATGAAACTTGTGAATTTGTTCTCCTGATTTTTTTCAACAAAACCGTGGGGTTTTTTGTCAATAACTTTTTTTCTAGAAAGAATTTTGAAAATCTAAAACTACCACTGCGTAGATCTCGGAAAAACGAAGAAATTGATATATTATGGGTCTCCATCGGACTTCGGACGCGCCGGCAATCGCTGCCGGAATCTGGCAGCATCTTTTTGATCTTTTTTAAATTTGTGCGGTGCTGACGTGGCAGTTTGACCGAGTCAACGGGTTGGGTCAACCCGACCCATGACCCGCCAAGGCGACCCGATTTTGAACCCGTCAGGTCAAACGGGTCGACCCGGTTGACCAGTCATCGGTCCAAGCGAATGGATTAACTTGGGCGAACCGGATTTATTGTTTGAACCATTTTGGACCAAACTCGTTTTTTGACTCAGCGAGTCAACTCGCTGATTTCTGTTTAATTTATGATTTCGATTCGATTTCTGATTTCGATTCCGGTTCAATTTTGGTTCAATTCGATTTCTGATTTCGATTTTTCGGTTCAATTTCGAATCGATTTCTAATTTAGATTCTTGGTTCAATTTTGATTCGATTCAATTGCTGATTTCGATTCGGTTCAATTTAGATTTGATTCAATTGCTTATTTCGGTTCGGTCCGGTTCGGCCTAATAAGATTCTGATTTATTAGACCGTTTTTATTTGCTGGTTGAACCAGTTTAATAAATAAATAATAAAAAACCAGAATACTATATGTTTAGTATTTGTTTATTTCTGACCAAACCGTAAGAAACTTTAAAGCGTTCTTCTGGGGTTTTATATTTTGGATCATTTTGAACGCAATGGAATCATTTTCAAGACCCAATTCTACCCCTATATATGTGAATTATTATATATCATGTTTTGGTTGAGCCGATAATTGGAATGCTATTTATTTAGTATTTTTTTATTTTTGGCTAAACCGTATGAACTTTAAAGCATTCTTTTGGGGATTTATGTTTTGGACCCTTCCGGACACAATGGAATTATTTTCATGACCAAATTCCATTTTTATATGTATGAAACATGATATGACATATTTATGTTGTATATGTAATTTCACCGTTGGGTGAATTTTTTAATATGAATTTTTTTATCAAATGGCTTTGTATTGTAAGCATGTTTTATATGATATTATACAATTGTAAAATATATATCATGCATGCCTTATAAAGGGTTTGATTACTTCTGGTAATCCGGAATTTTAAATGTATGATGTATTTTATACATGCTTTGATTGCCTTTTGGTAATCCGGAATTTTAAATGTATGATGTATTTTATGCATGCTTCGATTGCCTTTTGGTAATTTGGAATTTTATATGAATGTATGATGTATTTTATACATGCTTCGATTGCCTTTTGGTAATCTGGATTTCTTCCAAACAATGTATTAGCATTATTTGTGGGTAACATAAAGTATATCCCAATATGAGAATTTCATGAGCTTGATTGTGAGTGACTGCCAAAGTGGCATTCATGGTTGGGTTTATGGAATGTCAGCCATATATAGTAATGGGATGTCTTTTGATGTTAATGCATTTTTATACGCCCAAAGGTGGTAATTATGTGATAGCATTAAGAGGGAGACATGTACAGCATTTGGTTGGGAGTTGATTAATCTAAGAAGTTTATACACCCAAAGGTGGTAAAATTTTCAAGGTTGGAATACTCTCATGGACACCGACGTATAAGGGAGTATCACAACTATATGTCATGAATTCTGTCCAAAGGTGTTTTCATGATAATATATGTGTACTCTTTAAGTGATGCACTTATAAGTTATATGTTACCCACATTGTGATAATAAGCGATGTACTTATAAGTTTCATATTAAAGTGCTAATAAAGTGATGGAGTATCACAACTATATGTCATGAATTCCAAAGTGTTTTCATGATAATATATGTTCTCTTTCTAGTGATGTACTTATAAGTTACATATTAGTGATAATAAGTGATTGAGTATCACCCGTATGTCTGATTCTCAAAAGTGTTTTCATGATAATATATGTGTGCTCTTTCTAGTGATGTACTTATAAGTAACATATTAAAGTGATAATAAAGTGATTGAGTATCACAACTGTATGTCATGAATTCTGCCAAAAAGTGTTTTCATGATAATATATGTGTGCTCTTTCTAGTGATGTACTTATAAGTTACATATTAAAGTGATAATAAAGTGATTGAGTATCACAACTGTATGTCATGAATTCTGCCAAAAAGTGTTTTCATGATAATATATGTGTGCTCTTTCTAGTGATGTACTTATAAGTTACATATTAAAGTGATAATAAAGTGATTGAGTATCACAACTGTATGTCATGAATTCTGCCCAAAGGTGTTTTCATAATGATATATGTGTGCTCTTTCTAGTGATGTACTAATAAGTTACATATTAAAGTACTAATAAAGTGAGGGAGTATCACAACTGTATGTCATGAATTCTGTCCAAAGGTGTTTTCATGATGATATATGTGTGCTCTTCTGTTAGTCACATTTTCTGTCTATAACAATATGATTGTTATTGAGATTCTTAAAAAGTCAAACTTCAAGAAATTGTTGATGATGTGTTGTTAACCACACATTCTTTGTTACTGAGTAACTGATGGATATGACTCATAAGAGTATAGAAGACAAAAGTTGTTTTTTTGCAGAGGTGAAAAGTAGTTATGTTCTTTTACTGCCCATTAAGAAGTCCATCAAGGAACACTTGATGAATTGTTTACCTACTGAATGCACTGTTTTGAAATTGTTGAATGCAGTAGCGTAAAGATACTAAGTCTCATCTAGTGTTGAAATAAGTATATTTTTGTAAGAGTTTTTTATCATAAGGTGTGATGGTTTTGGAGGAGTTAGGGATTATTTCATCAGGATGATTATTTTTTAAGATAAAACTCATGATTCATAATGTTTCTTTTATTACCCTTGCTATTATCCATCAATGCCTTTGCATCCTCTACTAAGTTTGGAATTATAAAGACCAATACCTTTTTCCAAGAAGAAACTTTGTTCTTATGAGCATCAATACTCATAAAAATGTTCAGGGTAAAGACTAAGAGTCCGGTCAGACTAACAATTTGGGACCTGTGAAAACTTCCTTATAAATAAAGATGATTGTTGTAAGTAGAAGTTGCATTGAGTATAAGGTCTGGTTAACTAAGTGCAAAAATGAAAGTTATGATTATTTGGTTCTTGTTTGAAGATTTGATTTTCTCTTGTCCCATTCAGTCCTGGTGTCTAGATAGTGGTCTTTATTCCGCCATCTTGCGTATAAATTATTATTTCATCATATTTGTTGATGACCACTATTTGTTGATGACCACTCTTAATATGGTTTTTGTATTCAATTAAAGAATAATCTAAATCTCTAAGATCTTCAAGAATTTTTTAGACCAAGTTAAGAAATTGTTAGATCTGACGAGGAGAGTATTATGCTGATATGAGGATGCTGTGCCTTAAGGGCCCATTCGCCAAATACTCTGAAGATTCGGATATAGTTGGTCTGTTCACTATGTTTGATAGTCCCAGCAAAATTGTGTAACCAAGGCTTAATCACAATTTTGTGAACATAGTGAACGATGGTATGAAAACTATTTTGTCCGAATTATTTTTTATAAGGTGAAGCCCCGATAACGCCTCTTATATCCTTGATCATGTTCCTTTCCAAATATGTTCTTTTTTACTCCCTTTTCCATTGCAAATTATTCATAAATCTAACTTAAACCATTTTAGCGTTTGAGTTGTTCTGCAAATCTAAGGTTGAATAATCAAGTATTGTAGAAGTTGGAACATAAAAGTTTTTCATTGTTAATTTGTTTCTTACTCAGATCTTGTTTTACCATCATTGTTAAGACAACATAATTGTGAATTCTTAAATAGTTTTCTGGAGTTTGATATAGCCAAGAAATGTAGCTTGTTCCCAGACTACTTGATATAATGAACATGAATATAACATTGGCATTATGGTTGACCCAGTTACTAAAAAGTTGTCTTTAATTAGATTTATGATTGGGTGCAACGAGATATATGATATAGTTGATGAGACAATATGATGTTTGGGAAGCTTGTTAAGTTGCCCAAAGGCTTTAAACCCATTTATTTTAAGTGGGTGTATAAGACTAATAAATATTCACGAAGAAAGATTGTAAGGTTTAAAACCAGATCAGCAACTAAAGAGTTTACTCATAAAGAGGAAGTAGACTAGTGAAATTTTCTCACCTATCTCTTCTAAGGACTCTTTTAGAGTTATACCAAATAGATGTGAAGATTGCCTTTCTAATTGAAAACCTTAATAAAGAAGTCCATGTCATTTAGCCTGAGGATTTTGCGGTTGATGACCCTGAGGATTTTGCGGTTGATGATTTTAATCATCTTGGTGTAGACTCAAGAAGTCTAATTTGTGGTTTTAAGTAAGCTTCCAACTATGGTGTTTAAAGATTAATAATATTGTGACTTCATTCGATTTTGTTGAGAAACTTGTAGATCAATATATATATATGGCAAGGTCAGTGGGAGAAATTTTATCTTTCTCATTATTTATGTTGATAATATTTTGCTCACTAGTAGTGACGTTGGCCTACTGCATAAAGACCGAGCAATTGTTATTTGAGAATTATGATATAAAAGACCTTGGTAAGGCATCTTTGTCTTGGGCATTGAGATCCATAGGGATTGTTTATGCTATTTATTGGATCTTTCTCAGAGGGCATATATAATTTATATTTAAAGAAGTTCAGTATGCTAGATTGCATACTTGAGAATGGTTTTGATTCTCAAGGGAGATACACTGAGCTTATTACAGTTGTCCTATAAAGGATACTGAGAGAGAACAATTGAAGAAAGTATCTTATCTTGAGATACTTGAAGAGGACAATTGATGATAAGATAATCTACAAGCTTGTTCCAGACCTATAGCATTAAGGTATATATATTTGACCTTGCTAATTGTCCGAATAATAAGAAGTCCATTTTAAATTGTTTTCCTTGATGGCAGGAGGGATAATATCGTGAAAAGTGTGAAATAAGGTAAATTACTTATTTCATCATAAAGGTTGAGTTTGCTACATGTTATGGGGTAGTTACTCAAATTGTTTGATAAAGAATCTCATCAGATAATTGACAGTTCTATTTTAACATTTTGCATAGATCCATCCAGCTTGTACTATGATCACACTCAGTTGTGTTGTTTATTAACAACAAGAAATGTGTGATCATAGGGTCTAAATACATGATGGTCGAGTATTTGACCACTAAAGAAAAAGTCGTTTGGTTAAGGAACCTCATTAGACAGCTTGACATTTTTTTTATTGTGGATAGATCTATCCAGCTTGTACCGTGATAACACTTCGTTGTGTTGTTTGTTAACAACAATAAGGGTATCACAGAGTCTAAACACATGGAAATTAAGTATTTGACTATTAAAGAAAAGGTTAAAGAAGGTGACACCACAGTAGAGCATATTTGTACAGATAATATGGTTATAGATCCCCTAACTAAGGGTCCCCGCCCGCACGTCTTTGATAGACATGCGGTAACTATGGGTTTAGGAGGAACCTTAGATGCGGTTGTTTAGTGGGAGTTTGAGAACTTTGCTCTATTGTGTAATAAGGTATTCTATCTGTACTTGTCTCTTGTATGCACTGATAATTTATTTGAATTCAATAAAGTTCTTTGGTGACATATTAATCTTCACATTATTATCATGTTGCATGTTATGAAAGTCTTAAAGTATGTGTTAACTTTAAGCAAAAGCTAAGGCATTCATGTATTAGCCTTAAGGTGTGTCATGTAACACATAAAGTTAAAACTCGAGTTATAAAGATGACACAGGTTCGTGGGAACCATAATGTACATATAATCTCATTTTTGTGGCATTGAGTCACAGGTTCGAACCATAATGTACATGCTTTCGTGGCATTGAGTCACAGGTTTGTAGGAACCGTAAAGTATATTCTTTTGTGGCATTGAGTCACAGGTTCGTGGGAACCATAAAGTATATTCTCTCGTGGCATTGAGTCAGGTTCATGGGAACCATAAAGTGAGAGATTTGGATTGACAACAGAATGACACATGAGGATTTCTATAAAGTGTCATTAGTTGCCACACTACCATATTGCATCCATTTTCAGTAAAGTTAAGAGTATTTGTAACCATGGATGGTCCTGTGTTGCATAAAAGATGCAATCACTGCCATGATTCGGTACTTAAGGCTCTATGTGAAGGGATTGAGCTCTAGGATTATCCTCAGACCAATATAAAGTTGTGCACATAAAGGTCAAAATGTTTTCAATGTATTTTTTTCAAATGTTTTCTTAAAATAAAGGAGATGTTTTGTTTTACTCGACTGTGTCACAATCAATATAGCCCAAGTGGGAGAATGTTAGAATATTAATTGAATATTCCACATAAGGTGGGCTTCATTGATTGTGTTACACTTTGATTTGGTTTCTTATTGGTCCGATATGGGTAATATACGCTACTAGAACTCTTATATGGACTGGCTAGTGTGGGCTAATAGGAACCGTTAGATCTTGATGGACGATCTAACGGATTTGCCTATATAAAGGATGCTAGGTCCCTCCTCTAAACCCTAATCATAATCACAATCACATCTGCTTAGTCGGAAAGGATATACCATCAAGCCAGTGAATAGGGAGGAGTCTAGAGGAGAAGATCCAACATCAAGTTGATCATAGAATCAACTTCCACCTCAAGTTTGTTCCTAGTGGGAGACATAAAGAAGATATTCCGCTGCGCTTCGTCTCCAATGGAACCATAGAAAGGTATGCTCATCATCATCTTGTGTCATTATCATACTAAGGTGTTTTTAGTCGATCTATGTGATCTTGGATAGAAATATTCTTACCCCCCCCCCCCCCGGCCCCCCCCCTTTTTTGGCCCCCCCCCTTTTCCGGGGGAAAATGCTCCCTTCCACGAAGACTTGGTGCTATGGCCGACAAGCATGGTCCAATCTTCATGCTCAGACTCGGTGTACATCGCACACTAGTGGTGAGCAATGCAGAGCTGATTAAGGACTGCTTCAGTACCAATGATAGAGTTTTTGCTACACGTCCTCCTATCACTGCAGGGAAGTATCTAGGTTTCAACTATGCTTTATTTGGATTCTCACCATATGGTTCATATTGGCGTGAGCTCCGAAAGTTGTCCACGGTTGAACTGCTATCTAATACCCGTCTTCACAAGCTCAGGCATCTTAGGGTTGCTGAACTAGACACATCAATCAAAGAACTACACTTGGCTTGGGCCAAGGACAATAGCGGCCAACCCATAAATGTGGAGATGAAGCAGTGGTTTGTAGACGTTACGTTTAATGTCATCATAAGGCTTATTAATGGGAAACCTTGTCAAAGGAATGTTGGTACAATTGGAAATGAAGTGGATGAAGCCCAACGATTTCAAAAGGCAATGGGTCAAGTGTTGTACCTAACTGGGGTGCCTATTGTATCTGATGCAATACCCTATTGTGAATGGTTGGACTTGGGAGGACATGTGAGAACGATGAAGTCTACCATTAAGGAGTTAGACTCTATAATTGGAAATTGGATAGATGAACATCGTCACCACAAGACCCATTATACGACACCATCGTCTCGAGATGAAGAAGAACTTGACTTCATTGATGTAATGTTGTCTGTGATTCCTGAGTACAATTTGAAGCATGGTTATGATCGTGACACTGTCATCAAAGCAACAGCAGTGGTATGTACTTGCTTTCAATCTTTTTTTAGATTAATGGAGTCTTAGTTCAAGGTGTTGATTTTTTTTTTTTTTTTTTTTTTTTTGGGGGGGGGGGAGGGCTAAAAGATCATCTATCTTAAAGTGAAAAAAGAAATTGTTTACCCAAAAAAAAAATGAAAAAGAAATACAACAGCTGTACAAAATCATATAGATTATGAGCCAAAGCACTCAACTCGCAACTTTAATTGCACTCAGTACACCCAACCTCACTGGTTCCACTCTCAACAATGATACAAGCAAACTAGGAGGAGAAAACAATGAAAATTTTAAAATCTATATCGTGCTTTAATATTACCAAAGCCCTAACCTTCTTTTCTACATTTTCCTTGTGCACAGCAACTCATCGCAGGTGGATATGAAACAACGTACGTCACCTTGACATGGGCACTTTCTTTGCTATTGAGTAATCACAATGTGCTAAAAAATGCCCAAGAAGAGTTGGACATCCATGTTGGTAGGGATAGACGCGTTGAAGAATCAGACATCAACAGCCTAGAGTACCTCCAAGCCATTGTAAAGGAAACTTTGCGGTTATATCCTCCTTTTCCTTTATCAGTACCTCATGAAGCCATGGAAGACTGTCAAGTGGGGGGTTATGTTGTCCAAAGGGGCACACGTTTACTTACTAATATATGGAAGCTTCATCGAGACCCTCAAGTGTGGTCAGACCCTCATGAATTCAAACCCGAGAGGTTCCTCACTGCACATTTGGGAGTAGATTATCTGGGTAAGAACTTTGAGTTCATTCCTTTTGGATCCGGCATACGATCATGCCCAGGTATTGCATTTGCCAAGCAAATTTTGCACTTGACTCTTGCTCGTCTACTTCAAGGATTCAATCTTGAAAGCCCAACAAATGAGCCAATTGACATGACTGAAGCCATGGGCCTCTCCATGCCCAAAGCAACACCTCTAAACGTCCTCCTCACCCCACGCCTTCCTTCTAAGCTTTATGAAAATTATAATTAGGTTGTTATGCTTGTTGTGATTGAGCCGTTTACAAAAATGTTGTTTGTAGATCATACGTTTTCTTTGGTTCATAGGTAACTTAAAAGCATAAAAGGAGGTGATATTGAAGTTTCCCATGTAACAATAGAAGGGGTTGCTTAATTGGTAAGTTCTTAGAGAAGAGGTCATAGGTTCCATCCTTTGCTGATGGCATATGTAATGTCCCTATCCCATTTATTTAGAAAAGTACTTTTGTACCAAAAATAATAAAAGGTAATTTCTATTTTTCAAAAATCATAGAAAGATAACTTGAATGCATGTCATCATAATCTTCATCTTGCATGGCCTATATAACACTACTATATATGCATCGGATTTGAACTCTCATTGAATAGAGCAGCCTCAAAACCTATTTGATTGAAGGCCTTGCCCTTCCTTCTCTTGGAGTGCACCATCTCACAATCACCACAATTGTTTGAAGCTACTCTGAATCAAAAGGAATCCTCGATCTGCAGAAGGGTCTACAAGTTCAGGCACCCTTGATTCAGTTGCCATGAAATCCTTGAACCATTCCACTAGATTCCTAGAGGCTATTCATGAACCCAAATGGAAAATAATCATTATCATTTTTTCTAAACCGGTAGCTTTATATAAAGAGTTGGGGGAAAAAAACAACCCCTAGGGTTAAAATTTCTTCTTCTTTTTTTCATTCATTGGTTGCCAACAAGGATTATAGGAACATTCGAGGGATCCAAGGTTGCAACCAAGCTTTCTCCCCAAAAGTGGGCCTTGGGCAACTTGGGCCTAGTAAAAGTTAGAACCTTGAAACCCCCAATAATACTTATTTTTAATTTATGCCCTTCAACACCATGGTTGGAGATCCTTGATTGAATTTATTTTTATTTTCTTTGGTAGAACCTTGATATGGATTTAAAATCTATATCTTGCTTTACAACTACCAAAGCCCTAAACTTCTTTTTTATATTTTCCTTGTGCACGGCAACTCATTGCAGGTAGATACGAAACAACCTACATCACCTTGACATAGGCACTTTCTTTGCTATTGAGTAATCACAATTAGGGGTGCAAGTTTGGCTCTGGCGGCCCTAACCCGCCCTAAGCCCTCCCTGAGCCCGAATAGGGCTTGGGCTAAAGATTTTGGCCCTAAGGGCAGGTTACGGCCAAAATATTCTGGCTCTGAACTAGGGCCAAGGGCGGGCCTGGGATTGCTCTCTGGCCCGCCCAGCCCATCCCGACCCGTCCCTAATTTTTGGCCCTGACCCAGGCCCTGATTTTGACCCTGATCTTGGCCTTGACCCAGGCCCTGATTTTGGCCCTGATCTTGGCCCTGATCCTGGCCCTGATTTTGGCCATGATCTTGGCCCTGATTCTGGCCCTGATCTTGGCCCTAATTTTGGCCTTGATTTTGGCCCTGATCTTGGCCCTGATATTAGCCCTAATCCTAACCCTGATCCTGGCCCTGATTTGAGTCTAAAGACTCTGGACCCTCCACCCACATGGAGAGGAATTAATTGTAATACATATGGGTGGATACTTGACACGTGTCAAATTTTAGAAACATGATCATGTTTTGTAGAAAATTAAAAAAATAAATTATAACTTCATTACCAATGTAATAAGCATCTATTTGATTTTGGCCTTGATCCTGACCCTAATTTGATCTTCATACTAACATTGATATGAGTCTTGGTTTTGACATTTAGTCACTTCGATCATATTAGACTATAAATTCACTTTTTATATTATTTTTAAGGTAATTTTTATTTTTCCAACAAAGTCATTTTTAGTTCAATAAAATATTGATTTTGTTTTTTGAATAAGGCGACATAATATATTATAAATAATAAAAACTATTACATAAAGAATTAATATCTAACAAATCTATACCCCAACTTCTCATCATGAATATCTAACAAATCTACTGTGATATTTCAAAAAAATTTATTAAAAACATATAGCTATGTTTGTAACTAAAACATCAATTTCTTTAACTATGAAAAAAAATACTTTTTTTTTTGTTGTTGAATACTAAATTATCGTCGATTTACTTGTTAACAAGGTTTTGATGGCACTACCTTTGTTTTCTGGTGAAGGAGGAGTTCATAGATGGATTAATTGGTAAGTTCTTAGCATAGGTTCCATCCTTGCTGATGGCATATGTAATGTCCCTATCCCATTTATTTAGAAAAGTGCTTTTGTACCAAAAATAATAAAAGGTAATTTCTATTTTTCGAAAATCATAGAAAGATAACTTGAATGCATGTCATCATAATTTTGCATGGCCCATATAACACTACAATATATGCATCGGCTTTGAACTCTCATAGAATAGAGCAGCCTCAAAACCTATTTGATTGAAGGCCTTGCCCTTCCTTCTCTTGGAGTGCACCATCTCACAATCACTACAATTGTTTGAAGCTAATCAAAAGGAATTCTCGATCTACAGAAGGGTTTACAAGTTCAGGTACCCTTGATTCAGTTGCGATGAAATCCTTGAACCATTCCACTAGATTCCTAGAGGCTATTCATGAACCCAAATGGAAAATAATCATTATCATTTTTTCTAAACCAGTAGCTTTATATAAAGGGGTGGAGATAATATATGAAAGATATTTGAATTCTTGACTTCATATCACAAGACTTCTTCTTCTTCTCTTCTTTTCTTTTTCTCTTTCTTTCTTTTTTCTTTTTCATCTTCTTCTTTCTTTCTTTCTTTTTCTTTCTTTCATTCTTTTTTTTATTTTTTTTATTTTTTATTTTTGGTGAAAACCTTATATCATAAGACATCGGAAAAAACAACCCCTAGGGGTCAATTTTTTTTTCATTCATTGGTTGCCAACAAGAATTATATGAACATTCGTGGGATCCAAGGTTGCAACCAAGCTTTCTCCCCAAAAGTGGGCCTTGGGCAACTTGGGCCTAGAAAAAGTTAGAACCTTGAAACTCCAAATATTACTTACTTTTAATTTATGCGCTTCAACACCATGGTTGGAGATCCTTGATTGAATTTATTTTTACTTTTTTTGGTAGAACCTTGATATGGATTTAAAATCTATATCTTGCTTTACAACTACCAAAGCCTTTTAAGCTTCCTTTTTTACATTTTCCTTGTACATAGCAACTCATTGATGGTAGATACGAAACAACCTACATCACCTTGACATGGGCACTTTCTTTGCTATTGAGTAATCACAATGTGCTGAAAAATGCCCAAGAAGAGTTGGACATCCATGTTGGTAGGGATAGACGTATTGAAGAATCAGACATCAACAACCCGGAGTACCTCCAAGCCATTGTAAAGAAAACTTTCCGGTTATATCCTCCTATGCCTTTATCAATACCTCATGAAGCCATGGAAGATTGTCAAGTGGGGGGTTATGCTGTCCAAAAGGGCACACGTTTGGTTACTAATTTATGGAAGCTTCATAGAGACCTTCAAGTGTGCTCAGACTCTCATGAATTCAAACCAGAGAGGTTTCTCACTACACATGTAGAAGTGGATGATCTGGGTAAAAACTTTGAGTTCATTCCTTTTGGATCCGGCATATGATCATGCCCTGATGCCCAGTATTTCATTTGCGAAGCAAATCTTGCACTTGACTCATGCTCACCTAATTCAAGGATTCAATCTTGAGACCCCAATAGATGAGCCAATCGACATGACTGAAACCTTAGGCATCATCATGCCCAAAGCAACCCCTCTAAACGTCCTTCTCACCCCACCCCTTCCTTCTAAGCTTTATGAAAATTAAAAGTAGGTTGTTATGCTTGTTGTGATTGAGCCGTTTACAGTGTTGTTTGCATATCAGTGTCTTCAAAAATTCACCACAATGTGGCTGGGTCTACCAGACAGTGTACCACCACTCTACAATCAAGGCACTCCAATATGTGCAACAAAGAAAAATAAACAAAAAACGCAATGCACAAGAGTTTACGTGGTTCGGCCAAATTGCCTACATCCACGGAATAATACCCTACCTAGGGTTTCGTATATTACTCAATACACTCTTAGATATTTTGATCTGCATAAAGTCCACGAACACCAATCCCTGCTATAATCTAAAATGCAATTCAGACAAGGGCACCAACCCCAACCCCCTAGACAAGCTCCAACTTGCTAGGTCACAATGTAAACCAATAATTCAAGTTCCCCAAATTACATTCATGAGCTAGATTCTTCATCATTAAACATAACCTAGAAAATAATAGACAATAACTTGTGAATACGGGTTACCTCAACTTGTGTGAGATACATGGTAACAATACTTGTTTCTCTTGGGTTATGGGCCCACCACGCTTCTGCTGTATTTTTCAGACAGGCTAACAACAGCCCTTTATCTTTCTTGAAAGCAAGTAACTACAACCATGTTCCCTTCTTTTCTTCTGCTGCTTCTTCTTCCTTCTCTTTCACTTTCTTTCTTGTTCAGCAAAACAAAAGACTTCCTTCAACAGCAACTTTTATTCCCAAGCTTCAGATCTCCAAAGCCAACCAACGTCTTCTGGTTCGACCTCCACTGTCTTCCCAAGCTCCTCAAAACGTCCTTCCTCTTCTGCTGGAGTTTGCTCTCCTTTTATAGATTAATTAAACTCAGAGTTTGAATCAAACTCAGAGTTCCTATCTAACTTAAACAAGGAGTGTTTTGACGTACAAATCGGACTAACTTAGAGATCTCCAATGAACAATCCCACCGTTGGATTTGAAGATCAAGAAGTCATGAAGCTCTCCTCCAAAAATAGACTCAATCGGACACTAGATGACCATCCGATGAAGAGTTTGATCAAAACTGGACTCAAAGTTTGAATCAAACTCAGAGTTCCTATCTGACTTAAACAAGGAGTGTTTTGACGTACAAATCGGACTAACTTAGAGATATCCAATAAACAATCCCACCGTTGGATTTGAAGATCAAGAAGTCATGAAGCTCTCCTCCAAAAATCGGCTCAATCGGACACTGGATGACCATCCGATGAAGAGGTTGATCAAAACTGGACAGAGACCCTCAAAAACGGGATTCTTGAGTTTTCTTTATTTGAATTGGATTCTTTCTATCGGAACCTTTTTGTGTGTTGCTGTACCATATCAAAGCCCACTTAAGTTGCCAACAATGACAACACCTTCATTTTAGGCCAATGGAACAACATAGTATTATGATGATTCAAACACTATTTAATGTAAAACTACAAAACCGTAGCGGTTTGATTTTGGGCTAGTGCGGGCTCTGTGATCCTCAACCCAAACACCTGTTCGAGCCTGTTCGGACTATAACAGGCCGGTGCTGTTCGATTTTAACAATTCAGGCTACAAATTAGCACCTTACACCATATTCCTGGAGGGTATTTATAAATTGAAAAGGAAATTAATTGTTATCATGGTTTTTAAACTGATAGCTTATGGTGATCAGATATGAAAGAGGTTCGAATCTTAACCTTTTACCATAAGACGTTGGTCTTGACTAACTGAACCAACTCCTAGGGGTTAAAATTGAACTATTTCATTCATTTGTTGCCAACAAGAATGATAGGAACATTCATGTCATCCTGAGGTGCAACCAAGCATTCTCCACAAAAGTGGGCTTTGGGCAACTTGGGCCTAGAAAAAGTTAGAACCTTGAAACCCCAATCCTGTCTATTTTTAATTTCTTGGCTTTGCGTGCAAGCCAAATTCAAGGGAAGGAAAATGAAAATTGTAAAACTTGAAAAAGAAAGCAACGACTCTTGTGATTGTTATCCCATATGATTGTACAAGTTGCTTCAGTTTTATACCATCTTTAATAATGTCACAATTACATGCAATTCCTTTTTTTCTTTTCTAAATCAAAGGGACTAGAATGTCTAAAGTCCAGTTTAACTCATCAAAAAGAGTTGGCATTCTACTAGAATCCCTCCATGGAGATCATGGAGATCCTCCAGTTGATGTTTTTCTAAGCTTTGATAATGGAGATCCTCCAGGTTCATGTTTTTCGGGGCTTGTTGCCCCAATATTAGTTAGTTGTTCCCCTTGGCCTCTAGCCCCGTTTATGTAAAAATAATAATAAAATAAACAGAAGGGATGCTTTGCTTTATTTTGTGTAGTTTTACGCTTAGGTGTTAGTAAAAATATAAAGATTAAATGGAATTTGAAAGTAGAATATTGTTACAGTGTGGGTGTGCTTCTTGAGTAATGGGAGGCTGCCTCCTTATTAGAGGCATGAAGTCCTAAGAGGTCTGTGGTTCGATCTTCCATTCCCTCTACAATTCCTCCCCCCCCCCCCCTCATCTCATCCCCTAAAGGTCCGTGTCCATAGTCACAATGATAGAATATTACTACAATAATCTAATACTCTTTCTTTCTTTTTTTTATCAAAGAAAAAACGAATATATTACTGATTAAACTTCATACATAGATCATCAGTTTGTCTGAGGCTAAAACTACATCATTTGTTGGTTGAGGTGTTAATACTAATAGACTTATTAGCCAACCTGGTAAGAGAGTTAAGGAGTGTTGGGGACTCATAGTTTTAAAATGTGGTATTAACCAATGTAAACTTTATGTCGACCAAATCAAGGATTAAGTAAATAGGCTAGTGCAATTTAGGTGGGGCATGGAAGAGAAGAGTTGCATCCATATCATTTACCCACACTTCTTGGATTCAGTATGTGTTTTGTGTTTGTGTACTCTATGCCTTCCTTTATTACGCTCAGTAAAGCTTCCAACTTATTGCTTTTTTCCAACAAACCTGCCTTGACAAAGATAAAGTTACCATGATCCATAAGTCCCACACTCCATCCTGCTATATTTAAAAATTCGTTATATATCCATGCACATAATAATATAAGAGAGTGAATATTTAATATTGTATAATCATGTTGTGGATCCGCAACTTTAATTGCACCCGATACACCCAACCTCACTTGTTCCACTCTCAACAATGAT
Source organism: Hakea prostrata (assembly GCF_041222555.1). Taxonomy (NCBI): domain Eukaryota; kingdom Viridiplantae; phylum Streptophyta; class Magnoliopsida; order Proteales; family Proteaceae; genus Hakea; species Hakea prostrata. The sequence continues at coordinate 48,925,569 of NC_142604.1, read as the reverse complement.
ACAAGCAAACTAGAGAGAGTAAACAATGAAAAATTTACAATATATATCTTGCTTTAATACTACCAAAGCCCTAACCTTCTTTTCTACATTTTGCTTGTGCACAGCAACTCATCACAGGTGGATATGAAACGACCTATATCACCTTGACATGGGCACTTTCTTTGCTATTGAATAATCCCAATGTGTTGAAAAATGCCCAAGAAGAGTTGGACATCCATGTTGGTAGGGATAGACGTGTTGAAGAATCAGACATCAACAGCCTGAGAGTACCTCCAAGCCATTGTAAAGGAAACTTTGCGGTTATATCCTCCCGCGCCTTTATCAGTGCCTCATGAAGCCATGGAAGATTGCCAAGTGGGGGGTTATGCTGTCCAAAAGGGCACACGTTTACTTACTAATATATGGAAGCTTCATCGAGACCCTCAAGTGTGGTCAGACCCTCATAAATTCAAACCTGAGAGGTTCCTCACTACACATGTGGGAGTAGATTATCTGGGTAAGAACTTTGAGTTCATTCCTTTCGGATCCGGCATACGATCATGCCCAGGTATTGCATTTGCTAAGCAAATCTTGCACTTGACTCTTGCTCGTCTACTTCAAGGATTCAATCTTGAGACCCCAACAGATGAGCCAATTGACATGACTGAAACCTTAGGCATCACCATGCCCAAAGCAACCCCTCTAAACGTCCTTCTCACCCCACGCCTTCCTTCTAAGCTTTATGAAAAGTGAAGCTATGGTGTTATATGCTTCTTGTGATTGAGCCATTTACAAATTTGTTTGCATATCATATGTTCTCTAATATAACTTAAAAGCGTAAAGGAGGTGATATTTAAGTTTTCTATGTAACAATAGAAGGTAATTATTTGTTTTTTTTCAAAGATCATAAAAAGATAACTCCACTGCATGTCATCATAATCTTCTCTTGCATTGCCTGTATGGCACTACTATATATTTGTTGGATCTGAACTCTTATAGAATAGAGTTGCCTCAAAACCTATTTGATTGAAGGCCTTGCCCGCCCTTCTCTTGGAGTGCACCATCTCAGAGTTGCCACAATTGTTTGAAACTGCTTTGAGTTAAAAGGAAACCTCGATCTACATAAGGGTCTACAAGTTTAGGTAGTTCAATTGCAATGAAAACTTGGAACCATTCCACCAGATTTCTAGAGGGTATTTATAAACCTTAAAGAAAACTAATTATTATTATTGTTTTTTAACCGATAGCTTACGGAGATAATATATGAAAGATACCATCAGATGTTGGTCTTTATCAACTGAACCAACCTAAGGGTTAAAGTTGAATTGTTTCATTCACTAGTTGCCAGCAAGAATAATAGGGACATTCATGCAATCCTAGGTTGCGACCAAGCTTTCTCCACCAAAGTTGCCCAAAGTGTTGGGCCTAGAAAAACTTAGAACCTTGGAACCCCAATCCCGTCTATTTATTTAATTTATGTGCTTTGCGTGCAAGGCAAATTCAAGGGAAGGGAAATGAAAATTGTAGAACTTGAAAACGAAAGCAACGGGCTGTCATTATCCCATATGATTGTACAAGTTGCTTCAGTTTTATAGCATCTTTAGTAATGACAAGTACATGCAATTCCTTTTTTCTTTTCTAAATCAAAGGGACTAGATGCGAAGTGCGTGGAATTAACAAACCAAATAAGGAATTATTTAGAATTAGTCATACGGTCACGATGCAATTCTTTTTTTCTTTTCCAAATCAATTCTTTTTTGCTTTTCTAAATCTTCAATTCATTTTACTCGTATCATAATCCTATATACGAATTATTAGGAATTGCAAGAGGTGAGTATTGTAAAGGATATAGATCCGTAGATCATGTGTTTAGGTGTTAGTTTAAGCAAAGATTTGAAATCTCGGATCAGAATCCGAGAATTATACCCGTTTGGTTGTTAACTTTAGCTGTCGGGGGGGGGAAACGAAAACACATGCACTCCCTTTTTTTTTTTTTTTATTTTATTTTCCCCCCTTTTTGCCCACCCGGCCTTGGCCTTGTGGCTGATAGAATGTCCAGTTGGCATTCCCTAGATTCCCCCTATCGACGATCCTAGTCAATGTTTTTTAGGGCTTATTGCCCCAATATTAGTTAGTAGTTCCCCTTGGGCCTCCAGCCTAAGAGTGTCAATTGCATATAGAAACCGTCTAAGAGTATTGAATTGTGCCATCTAAAACTGCATCCTTCAAAATTCGATACGATATGTACCAAAATCGAATTATGAAATTGGTACGTTACGATACCGGTTTCAGGTACTCATACAATCGGTATGTGCTAAAATCATACCAAATTAAGGGATATAAATGTAATTTTACAATTAAAACACTTTATCTTTCTACCCATAATTTCTTATTCCAGTGGTTGTTTTGTCCTTCACTCATCTTCTTAGATTTCTTGTTTTGTCTCTGTTAATATCATATTATATCGATTGTTTGATCATAATTTCTTTAAGATCTTAATAAACTAATAACAAGAGTGACATGAGCTCATTCATGCAAAAATTGTACCGCACTAGATATTGTGTTTAAGTCATTTTTTCACACTTATTTACTATCAAAACGTCTTTACAAATACCGAAATCGTACCGTACCCTGTAAATTCTGTGTGGTATAGTTCTGATTTTCGGTATTTAAATTTGGTACCGTCCCGAAATTATACTGAATTTCCAAAACCGTACCAACTGACAACCTTAAGTGTAGCTCCATTTATGTAAAAAAATAATAAAATAAATATAAAGATGCTTTGTTGTATTCTGTGTAGTTCCACGTGTTATTGAAATATTAAGAATAATGGAGTTTGAATTTAGAATATTATTACAATAATCTAAGTAATCTTGGGAGGAAATCCAACACGCAACTTTGGGTAAAGAAAATGATAGCGTGATGGGCCTTTGTTATTTTTAAAATTACATCAAAATCAATTGAAAATATTATAAGGATTTACCCTTTGTTTGGTAGAATTAAGATATACCAATTAATAACTTAGAATATACTCCCAAAATGCAAGTTATTCTAAACTACATAAATCGGTATCTTTATATATCTCTTTTACGACAAGAAATAGTTGATTTTTCTCACTTTTTTAATTAAAGGGTTGCGATCCTTAACCAAAATAAAAAATTGAAGTGTTGCAATCCCTTTGTAGTGAAACTAGAGTTTTTCTGAACCAAAAATAAATAAAATAAAAGAAACTAGAAACTAGAGTCTTTGGCAACAAAAAAAAAAGAAAACTACAGTCTACATACATTAGAAGGGTGTCAATAAAAAAACTACATTTTATTGGTTCGGACCGAATCTTGTGTTTTCATGCATTTATCGTTTGTATTTCTTTATTTTCTTTGATGTGTGTCTATATTTCCTTTCAAATTCATGAATGCAATTTTTCAGTTTTGAGACCCAAAAAAAAAATGTTTTCAGTCTAAACAAACTGATCCTAAATTTGTCATAAGTCCAAGCCAAATTTTGCATAACTTTTTAACTCAAAAGAACAAGTTTGATTATAAAACAACTAACCTTGGGCCCCAATAGAGTTAGGTAGGGTTAGGGTGTATCCTTGGGACCAACCTGGCTCGGCCGTACCTTCCCTTGTGTTAACTTCAGTAAACCCTCTTTTTTTTCGGTAAAGCGTTAACTTTCTTAAGCTATAATTATACATAAAATTCAGGTTGAATAATTATTTAGCCAAATGTCTCATTAAGCACCCCCAACGGATTAGCCATTTGGCCTAGCTTAAGTCTTCAAATATCCTTGGTGCAATTAACCCCTAAATATTATTTTGACTTTACGGTTAAAAGTCAAGGTAAACCAGGAAGGTTTAGGCTTCGAAGAACCTGGCACGTAGGATTTTAGTTTGGAGTTCTCAAATTCTTATGAATTGACTAATGTTTTAGGTCTCTAGGGTAGGAATAGATTTAGGCTCTTTTTGGTATCAATTATCATTATCAATTATGAGAATTTTTCATTATTTAAACGTTGACACTATTCTCGATTTTATTTAAAATAATGAAAAACCTCCAAAACCATAAGACTTTTGTCCATTTGGATTGTTTTCTTACTTCTTTGGTTGTTAGTGGGTAGTATCTTCTTTTCCTCTTTCTTCTTTATCCTTGTTCCTTCTTTTCACTTTTTTTTGCCCAACTTTTTTTATTTTTTTTTGAAAGTTATCAACCATTTTCTTTTGCTTGTTTTGTTTTTTTTTTTATGCTTTGAATTGTGGCCCATTGATATCTCCTAGTCTACATCAAGAGAAATTATTTTCTTTCATGTAATAAATAATTTATGAAAATAATAGATGATTTTAATAAAATCTTACCTCCTTAGATAATTTTCTCAAAGACAGCTTCGAAAAGAAAACATGTATAAGCTATTTTTGTCCCTTACGCCAAGTAATAGAGTTTCATATTCAATATCCATTATCCATGTACACCAACCATATCCATGTACACCAACCAGTCCCAAGTTTATAAAACTACTAACCAATATATCAAAGTAGTTAGATTCAATGAATGGTACATCATGTGTCTACCATACGCCACCTTGAAAATCTCTAATGACCCACATATTGATTAGTTCCCTTTAATGTGAATTGAGATGGAAAAGAATTATGGTATTGAGGGTGGGTCACGATCGAATTAGAGTAGTATTGGATAACTTACGACTCATATTTTTCAAGAAAGGTCGTCTCCCCCTGAGGATGTAATCGATGTGCACAAGTTGGCTCGGATGAACCTTAGCTTTCAAAAAAAAACACTAGTCCAATCTTACTATAGCTCTGTTGAACATTTTTGCCCCTGATTTTCACTAGCAAGTGCAATGTTTTTTTCTTTGTTTTCTTTTGCCCCTTTTTTCTCGTGCAACCAGTATATTTTCAGCTTTGTTTTGATACAATAAAATTGATACATATCATTTGATGTCAATATCATAAGTTTTAGATGAATAATTCAACATATGATACAATGCATAGGGTTCAACAAAGCCATACGATATGTTACAAAGGAGTGTAGTCCATTGAACATTTTCCAAATCCAGTTGTTCTAGTTATAAAGGCGAGAAAGAATACAACTATTGGATTAGGAACATACCACTTATCATGATATGAGAGCTGCAAAAATTCAATATCGGTTAAGTGATTTTAAGAGAGGTACTGTCTCATCTCGAGTACTGTATCATACCAACCAATACATGGTGGTGCAATACAATATATTCAATTTCTTTCTTAAAATAAGAAAAAATTGTAGCAATATGTATTGTATCAACTGTATTCATTATGGATTTGTATAGTCTAGCATCATACATTTGAAGTCTAAAATGTCATCGTTTATTTGAGAAAAGAGGGGAGCGAGTCCAAAAAGTCTAAACTAGTTATTTTAGTGAAACACGTCTCAGCCGGATTTGCCGAGATTCCAAGTCTCATAATAAATCGCCACTAAATGCTAAGGCAGCAGAGTTTGTTGGTTTACTCTTTCACGCGGCCACGCCTGAATCTCTAAAGCCTCACCAGTTACCCAAACCCATACGTCTTCATTCCTGTCTCTGCTGCAAAAGGACTAAGGAGATTTATATAGGGGTGGTCCCTTCCCTTTTTTTTAATTTCTTGTCTTCCCATTTCATGGAAGCTTGAAAGAACCCAAATAACCATTTTCTCTCTAATTCTTTCCATCTCAATGTGTGTGTTTCTGTGGAGGAAACTAGTATAACAACTGAATATGAATGTAAAGATGATGGTTCGTTAATATCTACACATTTGTTCTCATTTTCTGTATTATTGTTTTGTTTATGGAATTGCTTACTATCATAGCCTTCAAAATTGCTGAATTGCAGAGACCCACTTCATTCCCGTACCTGGTTCCCATTGCAGCTCTGTTCCTTTCAACTTGTCTCATCCCCTGTTCTTCAGCTCTTAAGGTTTCTTCTTGTCTGTTACTTCCTCATTTTCCATTTTTATTTTCGAATTACAAGTTTTGATCTCAGCTCACATCTTCAACTTCTGCGTATCAGCTTGGGCAAACATGCGTAATAGGCAAAACCTGTGACTCGGGTTTGCACTGCGAAACTTGTGTTGCCAACGGCAACCTTCGACCCAGATGCACACGAATCCAGCCGGTGATTCCCACTACAAAGGTACCTCTTGGAATGCCTTCTCTTGTTTCATCTCGTGTTTTCTTGGATTTCTTCCTCTCCCCTTTTTTTTTCTAAAAAAGTGTGGTTGGTGTTTAGGTTACAGGGTTACCCTTCAATCGGTATTCATGGCTGACGACGCACAACTCCTTCGCCATGTTGGGAGCTAAGTCTGCTACTGGCTCTGTTATTCTCAGCCCTGAAAATCAACAGGATTCCATTACTAGTCAGCTCAGTGTATGTATCACAGTCTCTAAGTTCCTTTGCTCCTCTCTCACATGTTCACACTGAAAATCTCTGTAAAAGCAGTTTTGTGTTTCCACTTTAGCAGGAAATTAGGTGTTAGTGAATTGGGTAATTTATGCCTTCTGAAGTAAATGAATAACCTCTCCTATATTCTTCCTAGATGACTCTTATCAACTGTGCATCTTTTGTTTAGAGGCATTTGGTGAAACTGACTGGACAGTTTACTTGTTAAAAGATAGCTTGAAAGCTAACCTAAAGCTCCTTTTCTCTTTGGATGGTTCATGGTTCTTTCCGAATTTAAAAACAGAAAGAAAAAAACATTACTCCCCAACTTGTTCTACATACCCAGCAAATTAATGCCCAATTTTTTAAGGGTAAATGTTTGTTAAGCACATGAAGCATTTATATAATATTTAGGTGGGATTGATTGTTTTCCTGTAGGACTTTGTAGGTAGTTGGTAATGTTTCTCTTTCAAAAAAAAAGAAAAAGACTCTCCCCAGCCACAGAGAGTGAAAAATTTTCAAGGAATCTAGCCTATATTATTCTTAAAAGTTCCATCCAAACTCAATGAAAACAAAAAAGAATATCATTCTGCATGTGGTTGTTGTTATTTCTTTATTTAATTAGAGAAAGTTTCTCTTCACCCACCAATTGTGAAGGGAATCAATGACCATAATCATTCCCCTTGTTATACAGACTGTAACACCATATTCTATGCCTTGTGGCAGTTGGATGGGACCCGATGGCAACCAATTGATGGAGATTTAAGAACCTAAAATATCTCAACTAGGGGGAAGACAAACCATGGAGTTGCTGTCTTTTTGTCTTTATTGCTGTTGGATGGTAATAAAGGACATGGTGGACAATGGAGTTAGTGCATGGATCCTTGCCTTCCAATCTGCTTTATTTGAGGCAATATGAATAATCTCTCTAATTAGGCAGTAGTCACAACTGAGGTGTGGAGAATGTATAAACTATAGGAGGTAGTTTTCTGTCATCCATGGATGAGGGGTCTCTACTTTTCCTTCATCTGCATTCCATAAACTTCTTTTTCATAGATTTTTCAGACTTGGGCTCCAGAACCAGTGAACAATCAATCAATGCATGAGTTTAATGCAAATAGCAGAGAGCCTGGATCTTCCCAATTAATTGGATATTCAGGAAATTAATATCAGTTTACCAACATGTCGATTCTATCTTGATATAATCCTAAGAGCTGTTGTTGCTATTTTATCATCCATTAATGCAAGAGTGCTTAGTTAAGAAAGTGTGAATTCCATTGCAGAATGGTGTTAGGGGTTTCATGCTTGATATGTATGACTTTGAGAATGACGTTTGGTTGTGTCACTCCTATGGCGGCAATTGCTACAACTACACAGCCTTTGTAAGTCTTTCTTTGTGTGTGTGAAAGAAATACTATGGTTTATTTATGAGGCTGACGGGCTCTTATGATTTAATCTTATTTAAAACTAATTACTTCAAAATTTGATTAATCAGCAACCTGCAATTAATGTATTGAAAGAGATTGAATCCTTTCTTGTTGCAAACCCATTGGAGATCGTCACAATTATAATCGAAGACTATGTCAAAGCTCCAAAGGGATTGACAAAGGTCTTCGATGCTGCAGGCCTCAGAAAATTCTGGTTTCCAGTGTCTCAGATGCCCAAAAATGGTGGAGATTGGCCAACAATTGATGCTATGGTAAAGCAAAATCAGCGTCTAGTAGTCTTCACCTCTAAATCAGCTAAGGAGAATTCAGAAGGAATTGCATATGAGTGGAAATATGTAGTGGAGAACCAATGTGAGTCCAGTACCTCCCATTTAGATTCTCTTTGTTTCCAGATAAAAATCTTGATCCTGTAAAGTAGGATACTTTCACTGTTTGTTTCAATGAGAAGTGTGGCAAATGCATTTATTGTTTGTTTTTCTGATGATGCTTGGCTAAAATTTCAGATGGTAATGGTGGGATGAAAGCGGGTTACTGTCCAAATCGTGCAGAATCATCCCCCATGAACACATCAACAAAATCACTGGTCCTTGTAAACTACTTCCCTGATGCCCCAAACATAGTAGAAGCTTGCAAAGATAACTCAGCTCTCTTAATGAACATGATGAACACTTGCTACGTTGCAGCTGGTAATCGGTGGCCAAACTTTATTGCTGTTGACTACTACAAGGTATATAAAATGGATGATACATTACAGAGTTGCTGTTCTTCAAAAAAAAAAAAAGATAATTGAAATTCACAGACAGAGTATACTTATTTTACTGAATTTTGTGTTCTGTTGTTGCAGAGGAGTGATGGAGGGGGTGCCCCAGATGCTGTAGATGTAGCTAATGGTCATCTGGTCTGTGGTTGTACCAACATTGCCTATTGCAAGGTCAGCTACTTCAAAGTATAGTTACAAGTGGAAATAAATATTTGTGGTAGCTTACAAGTGAGAAGTGTTTGAGCTCCCAATATGAGATTAACTCAAATTTTTATGTGATATGCAGCCAAACATGACCTATGGAGTATGTGAAACAGACCCAGAAGCTGTTGCAACACCTCCAGCATACAGTGCAGCTGTTTTGGAGAGAAGACCATTCCAACTGCAGTGGTTCATTGGGGCAGTTTCAGTTGCTGCTGTATCATTGTTCCCACGGTTATAGGTTCTTTTGGAGGAGATCCGTTTGGTTAAGAATTTTGAAGTGAAGTGATGTAAAAGTTTCATTGGTGAATTAGGTGGAATGAAAGTTTCCATTTCCTGTGAAACTAGTAAAATGAAAATAGCCAATTGTGAAGTAAAATTACATTTCTGTTCATCTTCTGTTGATTCCTAACCAACCATGAAAATAACCTCATTGAAGCAAGCTCTGTCTCTATCTAACATAAATCAAGAAAGTTAAAGTTTAGTAAAATTATAAAAATGCATCAAATGGAGATGAATAAAAGATCCAAAAGGGAAATTGATTAATAATACGTGCCACCTCTTATATAAAAAAACCATATAACGGCCCCCCCCGTGGGGACTAAAAAACCTGGATAAAAGACACAATTAAAATAAATAAATATAGTTTAAACAATTTTCCCACGGGATAAAAGGCCCCAAGGGGAATTTTTGGGCCCCCCCCTTTGTACCCTTCAATTAATGTGAAGTATCCTTTGAGGGGTATTTTGTCCTTTAAAACAGGGAGGGAAAAAAAAACTGTCTGTATGGATGATTGATATCTTGTTATATTTTGAGGATGGATTAATGTTAAGGGTAACTATGAGTCTAAGAGGAGAGGCCATACCAAACAAGTTGGGACAGAGAAGGATAGTAGTCTTGCGTTAAAGCCGCTTGCTTGGCAATTGTATCTGCGGGAAAATTTGCCTCCCTATGAATATAGGAGAAACAAATCCCTACAAACACAATCATTTTGTCACGGACATCATTAAGGATGTGATACACCTTCCATGGAAAGGTTGTCGATACTGTGAGCATATTCACTACTGCTTGGTTGTCACTTTCTATAAGCACATGTAAAAACGACAAATTGGCAACACCAATGGAGGGCTTTACAAATGGCTAGAGCTTCAGCCACTATAGAATCCTGATAGCTACACCCTTCTCCAAAGGCAAATATGAACTTACCTTGAGCGTCTCGAGCTATTCCACCGAAACCTGAGAGTTTTTTATCGTTAAATGAAGAACCATCAACATTTGCCTTTATATAAGGATGCTTTGGAGGTAGCCAACGTATAAGGTAAGTGATCACTTGTCTCAGGTTCGGACGTTGAACATTGTCTGTAAAGAAGAAACTCCAGGATCTTCCAATGACCCCCGCTACTTGTGCTAGCATGGGGAGTGCAAGATTATCAATCAAAGTAGTGTAACAACATCACAACTGCCAAAAACTGAGATGAGAATAATTCTCAAACTAAGAGCCTTGTGAGTGTCTGAGTGGGAGTACTGGTGTAAGAATGTTTGCAGATGAGATTCGAGGCACATTGCCTAATTCATGCTTGGGAGGGCTAACTCACTCCAAATTCTCTCTGTGTACTAGCACTGCAGAAAAATGTGATCCACTGTACCATCTTGCTGGCCGCAGAACATGCATAATGCCGAGATATTGCATCCCCTACTGAGAAGAAGAAATTCAACAAAAATGATATCTATTTTAACAAAAATAATGAAGCACTTCAAAAAATGATTCAAAAGGTAACGAGATATGCGTGTATTATATGAATTAGTTTGCACACACCTCGATTAATCTTCAATGGATAGTTAATCCATATATAGCTTCTGATCTCGAACTCTTAATCCTTTTATTTATAGGTTGAGATCAGGTTAGAGGACTCAAGACTTTTTATTTATGAGATGTTAGTTTTTATCAATTGAACCTTCTTCTTAGGGTTAATCTGTGTTATTTTAAGTACTAACATAAACTTACCCAAGCAAATATAAACATAATAGAATGCATAGATAAAATTTGGATCACACTAAAATTCTTATAAAGTTCCTCTTCTGTAGTTCTGTTTATAACGCATTTTTTCTTTCACATAAAAAGAAAGGAGGCGATTGCTTCCTTTTTCATTTTTTTTCTTTTTTTCTTTTCATATAAAACAATTGTTTCCTTAATAAAACACACAAGGAAAAAAAGGGTAATTTTCATCTGGACCCTTGAGGTTTGGTCCAGGTCACTTTTAGTCTAGTTTAAGCTTCCTTTTGCATATGGCTCCCCTATAGTTTCAATAAATGATTAAATAAGGACAAGTTTAACAGAAACTGTTAATTTTATAAATTTGGTGACAAAAATACCATCGTTTGGAATTTTTTATTTTTTATTTTTGCTTCGTCCCACAAAGGCTTCTTCTTCAACATCGAATTTTCAAGCGAGAAGGGAAACCCTAACAGCAATAGCTTTAGCTCTTATCGTTTTGAATTCAATTCAAATCACAACTTCTCAAACCCTAAAAAACATCCAAATGGAAGTCATGAGGAACAAATTTCAAACTTCAATTCCATTCTGATCTGAGATGAAAGATTATTCATCGGATACCATACCTGTTCTCACCACTGGTTCTCTGAGAAAAAAATTAAAAAACGATGGATCCACAATCCAAAAATAAGCAACATAAGAGCACCTACAAAAACGAAAAAAGATAGTCAAAAGCCAAAAGACTATAGAGGAACGTCAACTATATATCGAATCCATCTAAAATAGAAGAAAAAAAATCGAAAAAAATAAAGCCCGTAAAGAAGAAAAAAGACCATCAAACAAAGTCAGAAACCTGAAAAAAAATTGAAAATTAGAAATGGGTATATTCATGTATTCAATAATCCCACAGCAAAAGAACCGATTGTCGATGCTTACCTCTGCGATTCTACAAAATGAAACAAAATATCCACTTCCAAGAAAAATAGCAACTGATCCAAGCTTGAAACATGAGAAAGGTAACATTTTTGAAGAGCGGTTACCCTTGTTGCAAGCGGAGACAGCAGAAGAAGAGTAAGTCTTCCTCATTTCCTTTTTTGTGGAGTCGCATGAAGATCACAGGTATGGTTCCGATCTCCAAATGTGGCTCACTCTCGTCTCCCGTCGCGGTGATGTTTCCCTCACCGTGTCAGGGATCGTCGCGGCCAATGTATTCCGACTCCGACCGATAATTGTTCAAAGGGAATCGGTGACTATTTATTATTTATTTATTTTATAATATTTATTTTAGTAGATTAAAATTAAAATTAAAAAAAAATCCAAATGACACAAGGGTATTTTTGTCAAAAATTTATTAAACTAACAGTTTCTGTTAAACTGTCCTTATTTAATCATTTCTTGAAACCATGGGGGAGCCATATGCAAAAGGAAACTTGAACTGGACTAAAAGTGACCTGGACCAAACCTTAGGGGTCCAGATGAAAATTACCCGAAAAAAAAAGGGTAGGACCAATCTATAATCCATTGAAGAATAGCTTATAGTGTTTGCTATTTTGAGAAGCAAGAAGTTCGATTGAAAACTGTTTGATAGAACTATTTTGTTTCTGTGATGATTTTGGCAATATGAGTTGAAATTTATGAAAATTTCTATTTCTGAGAACACTTCTGACAATAACAATTTTGTTGCGTCTCTTTTTGAAGGAAAATTGAGTGTAGTATGAATTGAGTGAAAAAAAAACAAATCTTACAAAGAGGCATTCATGTAATTTGACAACCTAAACATGAGAACCTTGTTAAAACACGCTAATTTTTATATAATTTCTCTTCTCTTTATAATGTTTTCTTTCAAATTTAAAAAAACAAAGGAGAAGGCCATTGCTTCGTTTCCCCATTTTTTTTTTTTTTCTTTTGTAAAACCATTGTTTCTTTCAAGGAAAAAAAAGAAAAAAGAAAAAGAAAAAGAACTGATCTATAACCCACCCAATAATGGTTTTAGTGTTTTTTTGCTTTGAGAAGAAAAACATTCAACTATTTGATGAAACTGTTTTTTTATTTTTATTTTGATCACATGAATTGAAATTTATGAAAATTTTTGAAAAAGTTGATTGCAGTATGACTTTTAAGTAGAACAATTTTATAGAGAGTATTCTTGTAATTTGGTACATTTTGAACATAAGAACGTTGTTAAAACACTCTCATACTATGATAAAGCTCTTCTATTTACTGCTATTTTAATTCTAACGGCTAAAAGTTCTTCACCTTCTCTATCTCTAGCGAAACCCTTGCACCATCTTTGTAAAAGGAATCTTTATCTCCATATTATTTTGTTTGATTTTTCCTTTTGATTCTTCAACCATTAACACCTGTCCATGCAATTCCTCCTTTGAAAAGTAATTGTTGTTTTTACTTTATTCTTCAAACGCTTATAAAAGTTTTCTTAACGTGAAAGCACTCAAAATTGTTTTTGGCATTTCTAGAAAAACACTTGGGGAGCTTCTATGCTTGTATGCTTATTCGATGAAACGCCATTTCTTGATTAGTAAAGCGTTGCTATCCTATTTGATATATTATCTCATGATTCTCATCATTTCTCTCCAACCTGTTCTGTCATCTCTCTCTTTCTGTTTACTTCTTTTTAACATTCGTGTAATAGTTTATAAAGAAAAAGAAATACTCGTCTAATAATAATAATAATAATAATAATAATAATAATAAAAACTAGACGCCGTTTACGAACAGTTCAAATTTCAGAATCCAGATTACTTAGAAATAGACATTAGAAAATAAGGAAGAGAGTCGTTGATAATTTGCTCTCTGTATTTTTTCCCCTCTCTGGAAGCATGACTGGGTCAAGTAATCTAATATAAATGGAATCAATGGTTTTGTTCGGTTGTTCCAGAGTAAAAATCATACCAACTAGGCCAGGTGTGAACATGCCTGAGGTTTTCTCATTTGAATCTTGAAACCTGAAACAACCCAGAAGTGCATTCTACTTGATCTCTTTAAGGGACTTGGAAAGATTGGCATTTAGTTATCAAGGAAGATAGATGGTCATGGCCATGAAGGTTTGTCAGTTAATGTCGATAAACTCAGTATTCTAGTTCTGCATTGCCTTTTGTTTTGGATTCAATTACAGAACAACCATTGAAATACTTCATTGTTGCTTTACAGGAATCTACAGCATCTCTAAACTTCTCCTTTGCAACTTTGTTCATTGCCGCTTGCCTCTTCCCCTTTGCTTCCACTCTTGAGGTTTCTCTTCCTCTTTGTCATTTCTTTTTTATTCACTGGAGCAGATAACTACCTTTGCTTTTCCGGAAAAAATTAAAAATTTCGTTGTTATTTTTCTGCATCAGGTTGGGGATTCTTGCAGTTCGAGCCAGAGCTGTGGTTCGGGTTTGCTCTGCCAATCGTGTCCTGCTAATGGTAACACAAAATCAAGATGTACTCAGATCCAACCGCTCGATCCCACTACCAAGGTATGTAACTGATTTTTGGGAGAATTTCTGTATGCTTCTTTTTCAATCTTTCCCTGATTTCGATTGGAACTGTTGGCTTGGGGATTTAGGTTAGTGGGTTACCTTTTAATCGGTATTCATGGCTGACGACACACAACTCCTTTGCTCGTTCGGGAGCAAAGTCAGCGACGGGTAGTTCGCTGGTTACTGAAGTGAACCAAGATGATTCCATCACTAGCCAGCTCGAGGTATGTATCATTCATCGATTTACTTCCCTTCTCCCTCTCGCAGGTTCACAGTGAAACAACCTGAAAACCCTTTCAAGTTCTTTCTCTTATCTTCAAATGAGATATCTGTTAGTGACTAATCTAAATTCTGTCAATAATTTTAGGTTTGTCATTAATATAGTGGTTAGAAATGAATATTTCTGGTAATCTGTGAGTTGCTTTTTTTCCTATTTTTCTTTAGGGTATGGAGATGCATGTAAACTAATCTTTAACATTGAATCTATCAATTTCACCTATCAAGAAATCCAAATGACTTCACTGCAGTGATGTATCTCTGGATTTGATGGAATTAATTTCGTAGTTATCTTCTAAGTTGGGATCTGCAACCCAGTTCGTATCTTCTTCCTTTGCTCCGCTCTTTTAATTCTTCCCTAATTTAAGAATCCCGGGTACCCAATTTCTTGATAACTGCCCTAGTTATTTTAACATTAGATTCAACTTTTTTATACCTACCAAAATTATTAACACATTGTGAGGCAACTGCTTCTAAAGTACAGCTGCAAAGCATTCTTTTCTCTTTTCTTTTCTGTGGAGTTTGGTTTGTTTTTGTTTGTGGATGTGGGGTGTAAAGATGACAGCAAAGAGGGGTCCTATCTTTCTTCAATGTGCACAAACATTACTCCTGTATT
Organism: Hakea prostrata; assembly: GCF_041222555.1. Classification (NCBI taxonomy): domain Eukaryota; kingdom Viridiplantae; phylum Streptophyta; class Magnoliopsida; order Proteales; family Proteaceae; genus Hakea; species Hakea prostrata. The sequence goes on along the minus strand of NC_142604.1, from coordinate 48,910,412 downwards.
ATCTCTAATCACAACTGAGGTCAGTTCTTAGCTGTTCTGTCTTTCTTTGATGTGTATAAATATTGTCCCTATATCATTTCTAGTCACAACTAGGGTCGGCATTTACCTTGATCTGCTTGGTTCTGAATAACATATGCAAACCCCAACTAGCAAAACGATCAGCTGCATGGATTTGAGTACCTATGTCACATAGTCAGAGAACCTGGATCATTCAGAGTTTCCAATTTCTTTAATGGTCGTGAAATTATCGCATTGTGGTCAAGACTATCCTCATGGAAGTTACTCATTTTGTTTCCTGATTAAGGGGTACTTGAGGGATCTTAAACTTGCAAGGAAAATTTTGTCTTCTGTTGGAAATGGACCTGATCCATTTCTTCAATGAATTTGGGCTCTCTGAAAGGATCTCTATCTTAATCAAAGATACATTTCCTATTTTAAGCCCCTGTATAATGGGCTATCAGAAATATGGATGATATAATGTGCAAATTGGGGAAAGATTAAGAGGGGGGGGGGGGTTTCCTTTGTCTTCTGTTGTAATAAATTCCCTTTCTACTCAAATAAAAATCAGATGCAATTTAGCTCTACAGATTACAGATTTTTTTTGGGAGCATAAGAAGTTTGAGTTCCATTGCAGAATGGTGTCAGGGGATTGATGCTTGATATGTATGACTTCTTGAATGACATCTGGTTATGTCACTCCTTTGGCGGCGTATGCTACAACTTCACTGCATTTGTAAGTTAGTTTTCATGATAAGGATTATGGTTTATTTGTGAGGCTGACTTCCTCAGTTGATTCAGTCTTTTCTGCAACTAACTCCTACAAAATTTGATATAACAGCAACCTGCCATCAATGTTTTGAAAGAGATTCAAGTCTTTCTTGCTGCAAACCCTTCAGAAGTTGTCACTATTTTTATCGAAGACTACACAGCCACCGGGGGATTGACAAAAGTCTTCAATGCTTCAGGCCTCATGGAATTCTGGTTCCCTGTGTCAAGTATGCCCAAAAATGGTGGAGATTGGCCAACTGTTGATGCTATGGTAAAAAAGAATCAACGTTTGTTGGTTTTCACTTCCAAAAAGGCTAAGGAGGCCTCTGAGGGGATTGCATATGAGTGGAATTATGTCGTAGAAAACCAATGTGAGTACCTCTGCCACACACTATTCTGCCTATTAAAGTTGCTACTCGGTTGAGTTGATGCCAAAATTTGAGGCAATTACGTGGTTTCTAACGGTGATGGGCTAAAACTTCAGATGGTGATGGTGGAATGGAAGCGGGTTCCTGTCCAAACCGTGCAGAATCGTCAGCCATGAATACAACAACCAAGTCACTTGTCCTCCAGAACTACTTCCCTGATAACCCAAATGGCAATGATGCTTGTGCAAATAATTCTGATCCACTTATGAGCATGTTGAACACTTGCTACAAAGCAGCTGGGGATCGGTGGGCCAACTTCATTGCTGTTGATTATTATAAGGTAGTGAAGATGATATGTGATGGAGTTTCTATTCTGCAAAATTTACTGAAGGAAAATTACATCTGAAGAACACTTATTCAACCTTCCTGTCTTGTTATTGCAGAAAAGCGATGGAGGGGGTGCACCAGAAACTGTGGATGTAGCAAATGGTCATCTAGCCTGTGGGTGTACCAACATTAACTATTGCAAGGTTAGTTAGCTTTAACCTCATAATAGTCAAATACACTACATCTTAAAGGAAACATTGATTAATGAGTCTAGAACAGCTGTTGCAGACTAGGAAATAATATTATGTCAATGCAATATTCTTCTAACCATAGAAGACTAGATCCCTGCATATGGTTGTCGCTTGGATTAAAGTGGTTTGTTGTCTGACAACATTTAAGGAAGGTATCACCTACTGACGAATCCTGATCTTCTTCCATTAGAGCTCGTGGTAAAATATTTGGATCTCTAAACCATTACACTGATTATGTGTTTAAAAAGCTGGACGATTATTTTAACCATTACACTGATTATGTGTTTAAAAAGCTGGACAATTATTTTGCTTCTAGGTTTCCTTAGAATTCAGGAAATAATTTTTTATTACAATCGAACTACTGAAATATGCTTGATTTGAAATTCAAATGAGTTGATTGAAAACCTTAATTCGTAAAATTTAGGTCATGAAATTTCAAGTTGTTTTTCTTTTTAGCTATCCACATTTAATAGTTGGGAGACCCCTTTCTACAAGATTCAAAATTTGGGGTACTAGATGATATGGCCAAGGCTGGCTAGGTTTAGGCAATATATTACACAGATGCCTGCAGTTAGTGGTAATAGTAGAGAATTTATAAGACTCAAAAACATTAAATGATAGAGCAACAAAAAGGCCATCAACAGCAGCATCCAAAGCACCATCTCCTATCAAACTTCCATGTTGAGAAAACATGATGAATTCATGATGCACTACACAAAAAAGTCCAACTGAACTGTCTTAGTTCAGAATTATGTACTCCTGCAAGCCATAAAGAGCATTCATCAGCATTAGGCCATGGAATTAAAACCAAAGCTATAGCAGTGGTAGAGATGGGAGTAATATCTAGATGAGAGTCATTGAGAGGGAATGGCAAGGAGATCCAATAAGAAGTTGTAGAGAGGATTGAATTTGGGGTAACCTGTGTACCCAAGAAGGCTTTCCTATTTCTGCCCTCCCATATATGATAACAAGTAATGATCAAGATAGAAAAGAACCAGAGCCGAGTATTAGAGTTATCTTTAAACCAATTTAAGGCATGCAAACAGAAATAAAAAATAGAGTCGAAAGATAAACTCGAGGTTCTCAATCCAAGAGGACCACAGAGCCGGATGTGGCTTGCCCAAGGACACATGAAGAATAGATGACACTCTGTTTCTATATCAGATTTGCAAAAGGGACATAAAGGATTGATATCTTTCCATTCTGTTGAGGCAGAATTTAGATACAGTCCAGAATTCAGCAATTTCCAGAAAACATAGTATTTCGAAGAGGGATCTTCAATTTCCATAGATGGGTCCACCATTTCCTGTTTTTGGAAGGGTACGGGGGTAACAAAGAAAGGAATGCAACCTTGGTGGAGAAAATCCCACTTTTCGTAGGAATAAAGTACGAACGATCTGGAGTGGGAGAAATTGGGATGTCTTGGATGGCTGATTGGAAATGAAGAGGTAGAAGAGTGAATGCTGGAGAGGTTAACAGCCAAGAGTTTTCATGAGTAAAAATCAGCTACAAGATTGTATTTAAAAGCAACAGATAGAGCAGAAGGAAGAGTATGACCCAGCACATTTGTAATCCAAGGGTCAAAAGCTAAGGAAACAGAAGACCCATCTCCCATTTGCATTGAACTCTCGGTTTAAGGAGATCTAGGACAGTTTTGATTCCCAACCAGCTATGCGGTCCGGTTTTAGAGGCAACTGATGGATAAAACAAAGAGGTACCAGGAAAGTATCTAGCCTTTACAACCTGAGTTCACAAAGATGAGGGTTGAGTCAAAAGTCTCCAGCAGAGCTTTAGTAAGAGAGCTTTATGTTGGTCAGCAGTCTTTCTAAAACAAGAACACCCTCATATTGACTGAGACAACTAAAAATCTCGTAGCAACATCGACTACATCTGTTCTGCATTTGAATCTATGCTTGCTGAGTATTTCCTCATAAAAAATAGATGAACTTTACATCCACCATCATAGTATGAAGAAATCATGAAAATTATGTCATTATTATACGAATGTTTAATTTACTCATCAAATTCCAGGCTTTATTAGATGACAGCCATCAAAGCAGTGAATCCTGGGGTAGGTATTACATTTATCTGTCATGTCCTCCTCCTTCTAGGCATCACCATCCTAGTGCAACATAATGCTTCACCATTTAGGTCCAAAGTTTGCAAATACTAGTTCCTGAGATAACTATGAAATTGAATCTTTTCTTATTTCATTAACATATTACTCATGCAATGTGCAGGCAAACTCAACCTACGGAACATGTGAGGTTCCAGCCCCAGAACCTAGTTCTTCCACGACCCCTTCAACCAATGCAGCGGTTCCTGGGGGAGATACCAGTTTTGCTTCTTCACTGGAGAAAAGACCATTTCAACTGCGGTGGTTGATTGGTGCAGTCTCAGTTTGTACACTATCAAGCTTAATATGGTTATAAATTCTGAGGTTTTGGTTATCCATGTTCTTTTTCTTTTATTTTTCTTTTATTTATTATCCTATATACTATCATTTCTTCATCCCCTTATACACAGTAGTGCCAAAAGTGATTCATTCACGGAAAATATGATTTTTTTTGGTTGATTTAATGAAGATAGCTTATAGCTGTAACACATTGGTTACAAGTTTCACTGTGTGCATGATATCGAGCAGAAAAATTGGTTTTTATATTATTGTGAGTTCTCTTATTCATGTCAAAATTCCCATTTCAACGTGATAGGAGTTCTACAGGGTGGGGTATATTGATCAGAAAAGTGTTTAAAATGACAAGACGTAAGCTATCAAATCCTCTAGAGCTTCGTAGGAAGAACCTCCTTTCTTGACAGAAGCTTCTGCCTTCTCTTTCAAACATGCAGCCCTCTCTCTCATCTCCTGCCCTTCTTTTCCAGCCATTAGTTTTCTTATGTTTCTCTCAATCTCCCTTCTCTCCAACTTATTCTCATGTTGCAACCCCACCCTCCATCCATCGCTCACGATCCTTGCGTTAGTCATCTGGTCTCCAAAACAAGGTGAGCAGAGCATTGGTATCCCTTCACATATACTCTCCAACGTTGAGTTCCAACCATTGTGGGTCCAAAACCCTCCCACCGCAGGATGAGCTAGCACATCTTGTTGGGGTGCCCATTTGACAATACAACCCTTTCCATCTAACATTTCTAAGAACCCATCAGGCCACAATGGTTCAAATGGTTCTGAGCCATGGACCAAACCAGATCGAACCACCCACAGGAAGGGACACTTACTATTGGCCAGTCCCCAAGCTATCTCCATGAATTCAACTTCATCCAGGCGAACTATGCTACCGAAGCTGACATAGATTACAGAATTAGGTGCTTGTGTATCTAGCCAGGTGATACAACTATGGTCTTGGGACAATAAGCTACTGGAAGAAGCTGTGAAGAGCTTATGGAAAGGGCCTATCGTGAACATCGGAGTTGAAAATTCTTGAGCAAGTGTTGCTAGAGCTGACTGTTCCAGGAGATCGAAGGTGTTCCAAATGAGACCAGCAGAAGCCTTGACTTGATCAACCATATTGCCCATCAATTGATAAAAGATCTCTAGGTGATCCCGATTAAATCCAGGTGGAAACTTCACCAGGAGAGGTGGAACTGGCGTCTCCATTTGAGAATCTGTTGAGAAAAAATAAAGCTTAATTTAGAAACAGAAAATAGGTATCTTTTTTCTCAAAAGGAAGACTTTCTCTGCTTGGGATCATAGCTCATGCATGAACACTAAGGTCTACTCGCTGTATATCCAAATGCATTAATACGGCTATGATTTCTGCTATATTCACTTTAAGTCCAATACGGCTATGATTTCTGCTCTTCATTATGGCATTGATGGATCATTGAGGAGGGGACCTTTTGTCTCGGCGTTATTGAATGGGCTTTTATGCTAAGTGTACCTGCCAAAAGCACCTCAATAGCCTTATTGTTCAGGTTGAGCATTTGCATTTGAATGGTATAACATAGTCCAGAGGCAAAGCCAGGATTTAACATAAAGGAGGGCCAGGTACTGATATTTTATACAAAACATAATGATTTTTTTACTCATTGTCTTTATCGTAACAAAAATTTCTCTAATCGGGAGGCCTAGTACTGATATTTCACACATGGATAGAGGGTTGGGGGAAATGTTCAAAAATTCAGGAATTGGAAGGAATTTTTTTAAAAAAATGGGTTTATATTTATTATCTTTGGTTTAAGATTTGTAATGGACAAGTCTCTGAATTCAAATTCAAATCCATTGTAACTAGTTCTACCCTCAACAAATCTTATCTCCAACCGATCAAGAAGGGTTTGAGTTATGGTTAAAATATCAATAAGTTGTAGAGTTTTGATATATATACATCTCCTAATCACGAGTTTTAGTGTAGAAGAGTTCTCTCTCAATCGTGCTCTCTCAAACAAACTCTAACTCGGTATTAGTTTATAAGCCTCTGACTGCCGTCCATGATCCTCAAGACCTTCATTTCTCACTATATATGAGTTTGCTTGCTTTATCTAGCTCTTCCACTGCTATATATCGTCTCTCTCCTGCCAATGATGGTTAGTCAAGCGGTTAAAGACCCGCCCTCCCACGGGGAGGTCTTGGGTTCGCACCCACTCGGCGGCGTATATTAGTAATTTAGTTCCCACCCCATAGTAACAAGCTACATTTCAAAAAAAAATATTGTCTCTCTCCTTCTTATGTAGCTTGATCGCAACAACTATCTCCTATGGAAATCACAGTTTCTTCCCTCAAGACCTTCACTTCTCACTATAATGAGTTTGCTTGCTTCATCATGCCCATGATTTTTATGGCTATGTCGACGGAACCAATCTAGCTCCTCCTATGACCATTCCTGATCCTATGACCATTCCTGATCTCTCCACCACAACACCCACACCAACCTCCATTCCTAACCTTGCATATTCTCATTCTCATTGGAAAAAGAAAGACCAAATGTTCTTATCTTGGAGCATCTCCTCCCTTTCTGAAAGTGCTCTTTCTCACATTGTTGGTCTCTCCACTCCCCACGCTGCCTAGAGTTCCCTTGAATGAACCTATGCCTCTTAATCCCAAGCCCGCATAATGCAGCTAGAATACAAATTCCTCCAAATTTGCAAAGGCCACTCTTCTACGGTAGGATATGTTCAAAAGATTAAATCTATTGTTGACCATCTACTGCTCACCCTATTTCTGATGCTAATATTATCCTCCCAATGCTTCGTGGCCTAGGCCATAAATATAAATGCTTCACCACCACTATTACCTCTTGTCTTGACTCTCTTCCCCTTGATGACTTCATAGGCCTCTTACTGAAATCCTCAAAGATTAAACAAAACAACGACTTGACTTGCCTTCCTCATAAGTTAATTTATCCACCAGATCAACCTAACCCCCCCCCCCCCCCCACCGCCCTCTAATCAAAACCATGGTCCCTCTTACGGCTATTGGTAGAGGACAAGCTTGAGGTTATTCCAATCGTGGTCGACTTGCAATGAATCTTTCCCCTCTCCTCCCTACCCCTACAGTTGCTTGTCAAATTTGCAACAAAACCAATCATATAGTGGTGTAGTGTTATTTTTTCTATGCACCAATTGCCAATGCATCCAAGCCGAGTTCTTCCATAGAAACTTTCTTGGCATCTCCCACGGCTTCATTTGATATCTTCTGGTACCCTGATTCAGGTGCCACCATGGTAGGAAGTTTTGGCAAATTTTGGCCGAAACTTGGAGAAATTTGCCCGGTTTGACAACTATCGAATTAAAAACCCCACCGAAACCGATATTTCCAAAGATTGGCGATATATCGTTGAATAGTCAATTTCTTGTGATACATCGCCAATATTTTGATTTCTCACAATCTTTTGGTGATTTCTCTTGATTTTTTGGTGATTTCTATCACGATTCTATAATGGAATCTTCAAGGTCAATGAACAATCTTACCAATTATGTCCCAATAATTCAAGCCTCAAAAGGCAATGTGCGAAATGTGGTTAGGGATGAGAATCTACATGAAATAACTTTTGAAAATAATTAAAATTAGAAAGGCATTTTGTAGCAGAATCTTCAAGATAAATGGGCAATCTTATTAATTATATCCCAATGATTTAAGCATCAAAATGCAACGTGCCAAATGTGGTTAAGGAGGAGAATATGCATGGAAGAATTTATGGAAACAATTCAAATTACAAAGGGATTTTGTAGTGAAATCTTCAAGGTCAATGGATAATCTTCCCAATTATGTCCTAATGATCTAGGCCCTAGAAGGTAACGTGCCAAATGTGGCTAGGGAGGAGAATTTGCATGGAAAAATTTATAGGAAATGATTCAAATTTGCCAAGTCTTAATGTGTTTATTGAATTAAATAGGCTAGGCATCAAATTTGGGCCCAAAATGACCTAAAATACCCCCGAAATGGGGGGTCGAAATCTGTGAAATTTCGCCCAAAATTTCAGAGAATTTCGCTAGTTCACCAATTTCGTCAGTTGGTGAAGTGGCAAAATTTGTCGAAATTTCGCACCTTGGGTGCCACTCATAATGTTACATCCAATGCATGGATACAACAATGCTTTACCATGGTACTGATCAACTTCACATTAGTAATAGCGTGGATTTGCATATAAAAAATATTGAGAGTGTTTCATTATTGAATCCCTAAATTATTTTTACTTTAACCAAAGTGCTACATATTCCTTCTGTTATTAAAAATTTGCTCTCTAAGAGTAAATTTACACTTGATAATGATGTTTATATGGAATTTCATCCAAGTTCTTGCTTTGTGAAGGATCTCAAAATGGGGACTCTTCTACTTCAAGGATCAATTGAAACTGGCCTATATCGCTTCCATCCACTATCCGCATGTCCTTCTATTCGTTTCAAAGAATGTATGTCTCAAGACATTTGGCATGACCAATTAGGGCATCCGTCAAAAAAAACTATGGACTCTCTCTTTCGCAGTTCTGTCTTGCACCAACTTTCATCTACTCCACTAGTTTTGTGTGTCCCATGCCAGATGGGAAAATTACATTAATTATCTTCAAGTTGAATAAATCAAGGTTGTATTTCCATTCTAGTTATTGCACTTTGATATTTGAGGCCCCTCTCCGCTACCATCTACACAGGGTTATAGTTTTTATATTTCTTTCTTGGATGGTTACAATAGACTTACATAGTTTTTCCACTTGTACATCATTTTAATGTAATTTCTGTGTTCACGCACTTCTATTATTATGTAGCCAATGTCTATAATTCCAAGATTCAAAATGAATGGTGCCAAGAAATATTAATATTTTGAATGTTTTTTCAAAGAGAGGGGTATATCTCATCAGCACTCATGCCCACACACTTTTGAACAAAATGGGAGAGAGGGAATAGAAGCATGGTAATATAGTTGAAATAAGCCTGACCCTTATGGTTCGTTCTTTAGTCCCCCTTATTTTTTGGCCAATCACCTTTGAAACGATTGTTTTCTTAATCAACAGAATGCCCACACAGATATTAGGGAATAAGTTTTTGTTTCCGGTGTTTAATCACAAAGATCTAGATCTTTCATTTCTCAAAATCTTCGAATATGCATGTTTTCCTTGGTTATGACCTTATAACAAAAACAAGCTCCAATATCACTCCAAACAATGTATTTTTCTTGGATACAACAACTCACACGAGGAGTCTGTATGTTATGATCCAACTCTTGGCCAATCCTACATCTCTAGACACGTAATTTTGAATGAAATCAATTTTCCTTTGCAACTCAACCTCCCAACCACCCTTCCCCCTCTCACTCCAATCAACTATAGTTGTAGCTGTTAATCTCATCTCAAATTCAAATTCAAAATTTGAAATCTCCCATCCTACCCAAAATTTAAATCCAAATTCAAATTTTAAAATTTCCCACCCCACACAAACTTTTAATACAAATTCAAATTTTGAACTCTCCATAACTCCATCTCAACCTCCCACCCCACCCGAAACCCTAGCACCTAACCCACCTCAGCCATCCAAATAAACTCGACCCGAACCCTACCATGTGCAAACCCGATCGAAAATGGGTAATCTCAAACCCATCTCTAAACTTCACTTTCTAGCCACCTCTCCTAAAGCTAATCTTGAAACTGAACCCACCTCATATATCACTACCAGTAAAGACCCCAAATGAAGGCTTGCTATGAGAGGAGAGTTTGATGCTTTCTTATATAATGTTGGAGTCTAGTTTCAGATGATGGTGGAGATTGGTTTGATCGTCAAAAGCACTAATATAACATTGTTTCTTGTCAATAGGATTTGGTTATAGCATATTCATTCGTGTTACCTACAATTGATTTAGATGGGCTACGGACCTTAAATGCTCAAATGCCTTTAATTATCTAGGAATTATTTGAAGTGATTACCCCATCCAACATGGGATTCTATAATTTGGACACACCTACTTATGTATGCACCTTTATAAAACTTCGTGGTTTAATCTCCTCACTAAGTTTAGTGATGCCGGATTCTCACAATCCTCATTTGACATGGCACTATATTTTCATACTTTAGCACATCAAACTATCTATTTTCTTTTATATGTGGACAACATATTGTGTCTACTTGGCTAGGCCCTAACCTAATCTCTTACAACCATTGGCAAGGAATTCACCAACAAAGATCTTGGCAACTTAAGCTACTTTTTAAGGTTGGAAGTCACCCGCTCACCTCTAGGTTTACATATTTACCAGTCAAAATATTCGTTAGATCTTTTAACCAATATGCATAACACCAAATTAGTAGCAACCCCAACTTCCATCACCAAAGCAACCTTTGAGGAACCTCCCTTTTATGATGATCCATCCCGATATATAAGGACAGTGGGTGCCCTTCAGTATTTGATCCTCACAAGCCCTAATATAACATTTGTTGTCAATAGGATTTGTTAGCATATTCATTGACCTACAATTGATAGATTGGTGATAATATTGGAAAGCCACTTACCATGGGATTCTATTTTGGACCACAATTAATCTGTCTCTCACTAAGTTTAGTGATGCGGACGGACAAGTCACATCAACGATTGACTATCATTTGTGCTATTTGGCAACCTAATTCAATTCAGACAACCAAAAAAACTCTGCTCAATCCGAAGGGTTTGTTGCCTAGTTAACTGGTTACGTTACCAAGTCACGAACTTGGCATGGTTACTTTTGCACCAATCTATATTGTGATAGTTTGAAACCACTTACCTCACTTAATCCACTTGCCCAAGATTCAAGATTGATATCATTTTATTTGGAAAATCCCAAGCTCATTATTTGTCCCCAACCAATGAACTTGCGGGGGAGTGTAAAGGATAAACCTTTGAATTCAAATTCAAATTCACCGTAGTCAACTTTATCTCTATGCTAAATTGATCTTATCTCCAAGAGATCAAGAAGAGTTTAAGTTATTGTTAAAGTGTCAACAAGTTGTAATTCAAATTTAAATATTCAAATAATGTATATATACATCTCCCACTCACTAATCTGTAAAAGAATTCTCTTTCAATAGATTAATAAGAAACATTGACTGATACATTTGAATTTGACTCCTCGATTTGCGATTTGGGACTAAACAACACGAAAAAAACATTTGGCTTCAGTGCTGCACAATTAATGCATAGCACTGAGCTACGAATGATGAGAATCAAAAGTGGTGGTCGAAAACCGGATTAGTCAACGGCAAGCCTTGGAAACTGGGGTTGGCAACTAAAACAAAAAAAAAGTGGTGGTCGAGATTCGATCTCAACCACTCCTTTTGCTTTTTCCTTTTTTTATTTTTTATTTTATTATTATTATACTTTTGAACTACATTGATTATAACCCAAAAAAACAAACCGGGGTTGGCAACCAAAACAAAAAAAAGTGGTGGTCGAGATTCGATCTCAACCACTCCTTTTGCTTTTTGCTTTTTTTATTTTTTATTTTATTATTATTATACTTTTGAACTACATTGATTGTAACCCCAAAAAAACCACCAATTTGAACCCGAACCATAGGCAGCTCATTCCTGCTCCATTATTAATTGTGCAGCACTAACCATAAAATACAAGGAAAAACACCAAAATTAATTCTAATTAATTCGAAGAGAGAAATCCAATATTAAAATATTACAACATTTCAAACCATTACGTGGATCTAAAGCGACTACCCATCTACCTCTCTCTGATCGGAGATGTTTTTCTCTTTTCAGGTAATAATCTAATGCGATGATTACTACTAACGACGATTTGATTTATTACAACTAACGACGATATAGATTGAGTTTCAGGATCTAGCAGGCGATTAAGTACTAACCAAGAGATCTACAAGTGGACTTAGAGAATTAAAACGATTAATATCAAATTTATATTCTAAAAGAAGTTAGTTAAGGTGCAAACCTGGTTCGGAGAGAGAAGTTTTCCGTCTTGATGCTGAAGAAGCAGTGAAAGAAAGAAAAGATTCAACACTGCTTGTTCGTAAGGCAAGCCTAGGAAGCTTAAGACTGTCGGCAACATCTTGGGTGAAGTACATGATTGCATCAGAGATGAGACATGGAATGGGCTCTGCTTTTTCATCTGCTGCTGCAGATGATAACAGTCGAAGCAAGCAATCCCGCAGTGGAACTGCACAGGTGTCGTTGATTCGTGAGAGAGTTACCAATGAAGCTTGGGCATCTGGGATTCCGTCTTGTATAGGAATGAAGGTGAAGTTTGGGTATTTGGAGGAGTTTGGAGAGTTGAACGTTGTGTGGACGACGGTGATGGAGAAGCCCTTACAGTGGAGAATTGAAGCTAACTGAAGCATAGGGTTTATATGACCCTGAAAAGGGCATGGGAAAAGCACCAATCGAACTCTTCTCCTCTTCTCCTCTTCCATGTCTTTCAGTCTTTCCAGAGAAATCACGCGATATATAAACCTTTTGCTGAGTTCTGCATCTGGATATTCCTGAATGCTGCTGGACTCCAACACTGCCAACGTTAAGACTTCAGAGTCATATCATTTGCCAAAAACAAAGGCATACTTTTGGCACGACTTCAATGCTGTGATCAGATCTCAACTGTCCATTTGTCCATTTCTTAAAAGTATAAAAATATTCCTTTTAAAAATAGATGGTCCAACGTTTGCTGCTGGTGCTGCGCATTAGTTATGCTGCACCCAAACAATTTACCATATTCTTCCGCAGAAGGTTTGTCTTTCATCTCTTCAAGAGTAAATTATGTACGTGCATGGGTTAGCCACTTAGTGTATATTTTAAAATTCAACGTTATAATGAAAATAAATATATATTTTGATTTTACATTACAGTAGTTTAAAGTTTTAAAATTTACAAATAAATCCCTGGCTAAAACTCAACGAATCATCGACAAAAGTAAAAACCATACAAAATCTTTGTAAAAAGATGGGAAAAAGAAAATAAGACAAAAAATATGAACTCTATTCAGGAAACCAATGATGTAACATTAGTAAGATCTTGCAAAGCGGTTGCCATTCGAATCTCTTCACACAGAAGCAATCCGTGCAGATCATCCATCTTAGACTCGATTTGAATGAATATTGGTATGAGTGTTATTGAGAATTGATACATATAAATACACAGAATGAAAAATCGACTTACTTCACAAGAAAAATAACCTACTTAGAATAGAAGATTACAATAAAATATCACAACGGATGATCATCAACCTAATTATATTATAATAATTGACTTTCTAATATTGAAGATATGGAAAATAATATAGATAATACTCTCGCTCAAGGTGAAGTATGATGATCATGAATGCCCACCTTGGACCATAGATTTTGGAATGATGCATGACCAAGGACTTGGTAAATCAAGGGACTTAATAAATAAGTATTCAAGTTGCTTAGATGAGGCAATTTTAGTTGAACATATTAATCCCTCTTGCAAATTTTCATGAATGACAGACAATCAACCTCAATATGTTTAGTGGGCTCGTGAAAACCGGATTGGTGGCAAATGAAGTACAACCCGATTATCACAATATAGGGGAATAAGTGATGGCAAAGGTAAACCCGGATCATGAAAGAGAAATGTAAGCAATGTCAGTTCACATGTAGTAATGGTCATTGCGCAATACTGAACTTCTACGGATGATCGAGAAATAGTGGTTTGCTTCTTTGTCTTTCAAGGGATAGGAACCAATAATAATTGAATCCTAATATTGAAGATATATTTGTATTATAATAATTGACTTCTTAATATTGAAGATATGCAAAATACTAATGGTAAACTTCCTAATATTGAAGGTATGCAAAATACTAATGGTAAGCTTTCTAATATTAAAGATATGCGGAATAACATCAGATAACAGATGTAACAAATGAACTAAACTCATAGTCAAGCACTCCAAGAACAAATAAGACCAAATCAGGGGCATCAGAGAGCTTCTTCACACCAAGCAGATAATTTGAAATTGAATCAACACCCTTCTTGACTGAGTGAAGTTTCATTCTTGATTGCATGATTTGATCCTATGATGTAGAGGCATAGGTTGATTCAAGAGCTTTCTAGACATGAGCAGAGGTAGGCATCCCAACCACCCGAGAATACACGGTTTCAATGAAGACAAAAGAAGACAAAAGAAGACAAAATCTACCTCAAGAGAACCTAATCCGGTTGATGCCAAGCAAAGAAATCCGGATTAGGCGTGGGATTAGGGATGTCAACGGTGCGGTTTGGGGCTCAAATACACCCAGCCCAAACACGGCCCATTAGCAAAATAACGGTTTCGGGCTAGTTTCGGTTTGGTGCGGTTTGGGTTCGGGCTAACTAACGGTTTAGGCTAATGGTCTATACTCGGGTTGACTAACGGTTTGGGCTAACAATTTATGATATGCAAGAAAAAGAACAAAAATAAATAGTTGAGCATCTTGCAACAAGAGCCAAAATTCTATGGAAAGCAAAATTATTATTGATCAATTCCCATTAAAAAATGAAAAGTCATTCCACATTACTTAATTTAACTTGATATGCAAAGACATACCTCTGGATTGGATAAATATTTACTTAATTTAAACAAACTTGGTACTTTCAATTGGGCATTTATACTAGATCCTTCTAATTGTCCTTTACAAGTAGTAGAAGACTATTTGATCTTTGAATTCATACTCGATTTTTTTGATAGTTTATACCAACTACCTAGTGGTGATACAATGATTCAAACAATATTTAATGTAACACTATAAAATGGGTTGTAAAATGGTTTATAACGGGTTGCGGTTTGGGTTTGGGTTGGTGCGGGCTCTATCACCCTCAGCCCAAATACAGACCATTAAGGTTCGGTTTGGGCCGGTGCGGTTCGATTTTAACGGTTCGGGCTGCAATTTGACATCCTTAGGTGGGATCAATGCTCGTTGATTCAAGAAATGGTGATGGACAAAGAAAACTTCCATTAAGAAACTTCAGTAAATCAAAACTCTTCAGAAGTGGCATAAACTGTGACCTACGAGGTAGCTTGATGCTAAAACCTTGATAGACAAAAATTGATGAACATGGGAGAAGGTGAGTTGAGGAGTGAAACCTTCAACGAGGGCAGAACAGAAGTAATAGAGCCAGTCGGTGAAGCCATGAAAACCAAGAACATAAAATCAAAAAGTTGCAAAAAGATCAAAGAAATTGCAAGAAATAGAAGCAAAGCCTTCAAGAATCAAGAATATTCAAGAGGCGAAGAAAGGCAGCAGAGCAGTTCGACCTTGCGACTGATACCAAGTCGGAGATCCAGTTTGAGATTGAATCAACTCAACATAACTCAGATGATCAGAAGTATATATATAGAAAATGTACGTGTAAATGCATGTCACTCTTTATGCAATTGAATCCGTACCAAGATGATCGAATATACATTTTTTACTAATGCATAAAGTTTGGCTTAACAAGCACATTAATCCTCATATTTAATTAGTTGACCTTCAATTAACTGCTCAGCTCCTCACGATCCACGCCATCAAGGTGCCGATGGGGGGGAACAAATGAACAGCTGCATCGAGCGATAGGTTGGCGGTGGGCGGGGTGGGCCCCAGTCTAAAGGAATTGAATTGAGAAATTGAAAACATACAACAATATCATAACTTATCTCCCAGGCTAATCATGCCAACCCCCCTCTCTCTTTCTCTCTCCCACAAACAAAGTCTCATATGTATTTCCAAGTAATATAAGGTATACAAACATCAATGTGCTCATTTTCATTCTAAGCCTTCTTAGTGTTAGTACTGTCTGTTCATATATAAGTACATTACAATGTGAAAATATGCAGAGAACACAAATACATTTATACCGAAAGAAAAAAGAGGAATGAGATAGCAATGGCCTAATTACCATGGTGTGCCACGACGGAATGTCAAGATAGATACAAGTACACCTAATCATCTACTTTCAAAGCTATAAACCATTAAAAAAAATCAACTATGTATTGTTTAAAGTGCAGTCAACTCTTCAAACTTTCACAGCTGCAAAAAGAGGGAAACTCTGGAAGACCCAAATCAAGCAGAGATAACAAATTATGAACAAATCATCCCAGATTTTGTAGTTTGTTCAGCTATTGCAAGTTTTTCTCCAAGTTGATGTATTTCTCCCTACAAAGTCAACTTTCTTAAGAGTTTCAACAATTCATCCAAGAGAACTTGAATAAACCAATGGCGAGGGGTACAAGAACAGTGAAAATGGAAACCTAATAAAGAGAAGGCTACGAAAGAATTAGAGCATACTAGCAAGAATGTTTGATCTTCAAGCCACTATTTGACAGGCATCACTTTGTCATTAGAAGATGCTAAAATTTTTATAATGATAAATCTAGGTTAATATTCATATAAAACAATATATGGAACACATGTACAAGCAAAGTAACTAGGGTGGGAACAGAAACAAGAGTGGTTTATGAGACATGATTTTTAGAGTTGTATAAGAAAACAATTATTTGGTTTTGTATCTAGGTGATACAGTTATGATTATGGTTTTCTTCAGAATGGTTTCATTGTATTGGATACAATTGATTATTCATTTAATTCTAGTAGTGCTTTTTTTTGCCAAAATACTGTGTATATTGATTCTAATTTGTGGCATGCTAGACTAGGACATATTGGCTTAGATAAGATGAACAGGTTGGCAAGAAAAGGTCTCTTAGGCCAAGATTCACTATCTGATTTGCCAACCTGTGAGTCATGTCTAGCAGGAAAAACAACTAGAAAACCATTTAAAAAGGTTTTGAGAACCTCTTTTCCTTTAGAACTTATCTATTCAGATGTGTGTGGACCCATGAATGTGCATACTCGAAAAGGGCATGCTTATTTCATCACATTCATAGATGACTATACACGGTATAGTCACATTCATCTAATTTCTCATAAGTCAGAAGCTCTAGAATGTTGTAAGAAATTCATGAGCTTAGTAGAGAATCAGTTAGATAAAATGATTAAAACTCTTAGAATGGATAGAGGTAGAGAGTATCTCTCCGATATGTTCAAAGAGTTGTGTGATGAAAAGGGGATATCTAGACAACTTACTATTCTAGGGACTCCACAGCAGAATGGGGTTGCTGAGAGAAGGAATAGAACTTTGCTAGACATGGTGAGATCCATGATGGCGCAAGCAAATCTACCCATCTCTTATTTGGGAGATGCTTTGCTGACTACAGGCTATATCCTCAACAGAGTTCCAACCAAATCGGTTCCTTCCACACCATATGAGTTGTGGACCGGAAAGAAGCCAGATTTGAGTTTCTTGTGCGCATGGGGATGTGTAACATATGTTCACTCTACTTCTCACTAATATGGAAAACTTGGACCCAGAGGAAGAAATTGTATCTTTGTGAGATATTCTAAACCCTCAAAGGGCCATGTCTTCATTGGACTAGATGAGAGTGAGAGGAGAACGGAACTTGAGTCTAGGGATGCAACATTCTTGGAGAATGAGTTTCCATATCTTTCAGGAGTTAACAAAGAATCATTGGAATTCTTTGAAATACAAGATAGTGGTCTTGTCACTCTAGGGATTCAGATTCTGGATAATGAACCTAGGGTTCATCCAGAAGATCCTAGTGGGAGTGGGAGTGCAGATGCGATAGCAACCTCAGAGGGTGAGCAATCCGACATGCACTTACGCCGTAGTGGGCGCGGGCTAGTTCCTCGTCGACGTTTCGACATAGAGGATGAAGCCTACATGGTAACTCTTGAAGAGATCAACTGTGAGATGACTTCATTCGATGAGCATAAATCGAAGAGCATGCAGGAAGCTCTTGCGGGCTCAAGCTCAAAGGAATGGTTGAAAGTAATAGAGGAAGAGTTGGAGTTGATGAAAGTTAACCATGTCTGGGACTTGGTTGACTTGCCGCCGGGCCGAAAGGCAATTGGGAACAAGTGGGTTCGGGTTCTCAAAATCAAGAGAAAGGCGGATGGATCTATTGAGAGATTCAAGGCTCGTTTAGTGGCTAAGGGCTACACCCAACGAGAGGGCGTTGATTATGAGGAAACTTTTTCCCCTGTGGTTAGGTTTGCCTCAATCCGCCTCATACTAGCCATTGTTGTTGCTTAGTTGGACTTGGAGCTTTATCAGATGCAGTGGCGGAGCCACGTTGGGACCGGGGGCCAGCCCCCCGATTTCGAAATTGTGTTCGTTGTTTTTTCTTTATTTCTCTATCTTTAAATGTGAAATACCACTATTTGGCCCCCTCCAAAATTAAAAATTACAATTTAAGATAAAGATAATGGGTACAAATTCATTCATAATCTCTATCTAATGGTTATCATTAAATCCCTAGTTTTAAGGAATAAAAGGTTAAATTCTAATTAAAAACTAACTCACGATCCTTGAATTTCTCCTTATATATTATCTCTTATTTTCATTTCTATTTATTCTCTCATGAATCTCCTCTTTTATTCCTATTTTTTCTCTTTTTTTTCTCACACGTCTCACAAAATATTAAAGTAGTTAGCAAACTTTGGAATTTTACTAAATCTTCTCCACATCAGGTATTCACTCTCTTTCTCAAATTATTCCTTTCTCTCTCTCACACTAACGAATTTTCTATTAATTTACCTAATTTTTAATGTAGACTATACATTAAAACATAATAATATATTATGAGATGGGACCTACAGTGGGTCCCACATTGGCCCACATACATTCGGCCCCCCTCCATTTTCAATCCTGGCTCCGCCCCTGATCAGATGGATGTAAAAACTGCTTTTCTCAATGGAGAACTTGAGGAAGAGATCTATATGGATCAACCTCAAGGCTTTGAAGCTAATGGACTTGAGCGCAAATTGTGCAAGCTTAAGAAGTCCATATATGGCTTAAAGCAAGCATCTAGACATTGGAATGTGCACTTCCACCAAGCTATGATGGAAAATGGGTTTTTCATGCTTGAGGAAGACCACTGTGTTTACACCAAGAGATCTGATGGTAATTATGTCATTCTGACACTGTACGTAGATGACATATTTATGGCTAGCAATAGCAAGGAGCTATTGGAAAGCATTAAGAAATGGTTGTCCTCCGTATTTGATATGAAGGACATGGGTGAAGCAAGCTATGATTATTGGGTTTATCTCAAGAGACCTATATTGACAATGTCTTGACGAGATACCAGATGTACAACTGCAAACCAATTGATACTCCAGTGGAGAAGGGTTTGCATATGAGCCTTGATATGGGTCCTAAGACTTCAGAGGAGAAAACCAAGATGGAAAGAGTTCCATATTCCAGTGCAGTGGGTAGCCTTATGTATGCTATGATGTGTACTAGGCTGGATATTTGTTATGCAATGGGTTTGGTTAGTCGGTACCAATCAAACCCAGGCATAGAGCACTGGAAAGTAGTCAAGAGGATATTGAGATATCTCAGAGGAAAGAGTAACTACATGCTGTGTTACCAAGGATTGGATTTGCGGTTAGTTGGCTATAGCGATGCTGACTATGATGGAGACATTGATGAGCTCAAATCTTCCTCTGGATATGCTTTCTTGCTGAATGGTGAGGCCATTTCGTGGTGTAGCAAGAAGCAGACTTGTATATCCCTCTTGACCATGGAAGCAGAGTATGTGGCATGCTCAGCTGCGGTTCAAGAGGCTGTTTGGTTGAGGAGATTCCTTCGACGTACTGAAATTGTGATGACATCCAAAGGGGCTGCCCTTGTCTACTGTGATAGTAAGGCATCTCTTAGCTATGTCAAGGACCCCAAGTATCATGGGAAGAACAAACATATACGGTTGCGATATCACTTTGTTAGAGACATTATATCAAGGAAGAAAGTTGTACTTAAGCACATATCTACTAGTCAGATGGTAGTTGACCCTCTTACCAAACCTATAGCCAAGGATGTTTTTATTTCTCATATAAAATCCTTGGGCTTGCGTAGATTGTGACATACTTTTGAACTGAGACTTTCTTATTATTAAGTAATATGAGTTCATTCCAGCATTTATTTTATTCACTTTCTATGTGATTGTGTTTCTTCTAGCATAAAACAAGATATGTCAATAGGCAAGAGAATGGCTCACTTACACAAGCATTCGCCTCTGGCGCCTTGGAGGCGAGCAGAGATGAGACGGATTGTGAATGACTTTGTGCAGGTCAGTTCATAATCATGATGTCGCCTTGATTTGGAATCAAGATGAGTTTCTCTATTGTGAAGATAATCGACATGAATGTTCCCACTATTCATGTTACCTATAGGAGCCAGGTGCGAGTACTTTATATGGCGCTAGGGTGGCGACAATAAAAAAACTCAAGTTAGGCGCAAGAGGTTGTGACTAGACTAAGACCTGTATGGTGTTGAGATGGACATACGTTCTATTATATATAGAATGCTCCACCATAGCACGTATATCATACTATATGTGCTTAGCGATCATTGGAAATGAGAGGATGGATCCCTGCTCTTCTCATTGTGTGAGTCCTGGACTTTATGGTCCGTTAGTGTTCTTAGTGACTTTCGACGACATCATGAAACGAAGGGTTGATGTGGCTACTTTGGGGTGTTACCTATAGTCATGATAGATTCAACCTAAAGGGGCACTAAAGGGAAAGGAGCCAATCCTAAGTGTAGTGATGGTCTGGGGCGAAAGGAAAGGTTTTATTCAACTGCATCCTAAAAGTGTTTGCTGGCGCCAACTGTATGTGTTATAGTAGTGAAAATTTTAAGGACAAGAAGGTGATCTCTCAAAGGGATCGAGATACCTTTAGTCTAGTGAGTTTGAATAAACCTAGGACACTGTGGTATACTAATACTTATTTGATATGTTTCTTTGAGTGATGTGTCATTCTAGCCTTCTGAGAAGGTTTCTAGTTTGGGGCTCACGCGTGCATGTATATCACCGGTCGCACAACCCATTTTGCCAGTATGACTTGTGGATGTTAGTGTTTGGGACACGGGTGGTCTATGTATCGGGGATACATAGCGAATAGATCTATATATGTATATCTGGGATATACATGTGTGTCTAAGACACAAGAAGTCTATGTATCTGGGATACATAGCAGAGAGATTGAATGTGTATATCTGGGATATACATGTGTGTTTGGGACACATTGAGAGATTAAGATGTTGGAATTTATTAATATGATTAATAAATTAAATGCCCAGGGCAACATTGGAAACTCACTATTAGGGCGGTTACAAAATATGGTTATATATTTTGGTAACCACCGCATAAGTGAGTGTGATTACATTACATAAGTTTTTCCTAAGAAGAGGCTGCTCCCATCTCTCTCTCCCTTTTTTCCAAGAAACACAGGAAGGAGAAACCCATTGGAGGTTTACTTTCTTTGCTTTAGATCACTCTTCCATCCTTTCCACACGACATTTAGGTTGTGGAAATAATTCTCTTTCCTAGTGATTGTGGATTATTCGGTAGAGCTTTGGTGGCGGAACGAGAACGTGGATCCAGATTTTCTTCCGTTGTGAATACTTTATAAAAGGGAAAGTGAATCTAGGTAAGAATCTTTCCCCATCAATTATAGATTTGAATATATATGAAGTATTACCAACATCAAATTTAACTAATCTGTATGGATGAAATTCTCTTTCTTGATTAGATTAGCATTTGCTATTTTTAAGAAAAAAGAAAATATAAAGAATACCAAAAATTTTAAATATGAAATGTACAATTTTAAATATCTTTTACTTTATTTTACACTTTGCTATTTGGAAATTGCAAATTTAACTAATAGTGTGAAGAAATTATCTTTCTTGATTTGATTTTGTAAATTTAAGAAAAAAAAATATAACAGATATCTAGAATTTTAATTATGAAAGGTACTATTTTGGATCTTTTATTTATTTTAATTTGTTTTTGCTTTGCAAATCAATCAATCTTTGTAGAAAAATTCTAAGAAAAAAGAAAATATAAATTTAAGGGAATAGACAAGAAAATGCAAAAAAAAAAAATATGTCTTTGAATGAAAACAAAGTATACAATAGTGAAGAAAAAGATTTCAATGAAAATGGAAACAAGATGGTTGAAGGAAGGATAGAATTTAGAAGAAGATTTTTTTTAAAGGATAGCTAATTAGTAACTAAAATGTCAAAAATATTCAATAAAAAATAGGTAAAAGAATGATTGACAATAAAAAAATTAAAGATATTTCAAAGAAAAAATATGAAAAAATTTATCACTAAAGACAAGTACATACATACTTTTATATAATAGTATAAAATAAGAAATATAAAGGGTACAAAGGTGTAGAATGAAAAGAGATATCACTTCAGGCATTACTCTCACACTCAGCCCCCAAATTTCAAAAGAAAACTTTTTCTAAGCTAAATCTTTGAGAGAGAAATGTTGACAGAAAGGGAAGCACTGACGTGGGTATCCAAAAACAAATCTGATCGATTTCCATCCGATCATCAAATGAGATAAGCGAACCTTCCTTCTAGCTTGTTCGATTCTATATTTTTCAGATTTCCTTTTTGTTTTGGCCAAAAAAAAGATTCTATATTTTTCAGATTTCATGGTGACCAGGGATTTCGGTCCAAGGGTTTATATTCTTGATTTGTGCAGCAATTCGACGATGTTACTAGCATACGAAGAACAAAGGAAAAAAATCCTCTGCTGTGCATAGTAGTGTGGCACCACAAGTTGACAAGTGGCATATTCCTAATAAACGGTTCAGATTAGAAGGCTAGGTTTTAAGTGAAATTGACTCACCTTATGACCCATTTAAAAAAAAAATAATAAAAAACCCGTTTTGTGACCGGGTTCTAAATATGGATGCCCAATATTTCTTTTTCATTTTTACTCATCTCCATGATGTTCCCTCTCTTCCGGGCACCTGCAGAGTTGTAGGTAGAAGAGGAGGCATAGTGGAGAAAGCTAGACTATTGTGTTCGTGGGTTTGGAGAGATCAATTTGCAGGTAGGCTACTGTCTTCTTCTTCTCCTTTGCTTGTGAATATCTCTAGTTCAAAATATGGGGTTGAGGTTCCATTTTGTTCAAAATTTGGTTTAGGTTTTCCTATCTTCTTGATTGTTGTGAAAATCAGTTTGTGAATCTCCATGTAATTTGAACTGTGCAAGTTGAGATTTTGGCAGTTAACTCATTTTTTATGTATACTCTGTTTCTAAAACAGTTTAATGGAGGAAATTCTGCTCTATTTACATATACTCTGTTTCTGAAATAGTTTAATGGAGGAAGTTCTGCTCTATGAAATGGCGGTGGTTTAATTCTGAAATTTGTTACATGTTTTTCTTGTGCTTAATCATCTGTGTAAACCATTGTAGATAGCCAGCTTCTGCACTGTAACTTATGTTTGAGCTCTGATGCATTGAAGTCTCTGGCTTTGAGACTGAGCTTTTAAGTCTGGTTTTAATGGTCATAACTTGGACGGAGCTTTTAAGTCTGGTTCTAATGGCTTTGAGACTGAGCTTGGACGGAGATAGTCTAGATCCTTGTTCTCGCCGGCCACCGTGATCAGCCAAGAAATTGAGACACCCAAGAAAAATTAAGGGGGAGGGGGCGGGTTGGAGAGGGAATAAGATATAATTGACCAAGACATAGCCAAGGTTGAGTTTTTATGTTCTCTTTTACTTTCCCTGAAAACCTGAAAAGATAAGCATCAAAGAAAGAGAACGTCCCTAGGGGAGTCCTCGTGTTGCACCCCTTTTAAACGGCAGACGCAATGCAATAAAATTTAAATCAACAATATTTTGCCAAAGGTGGTATGTTAAAGCGGTTAAAGACCCAACTTCTCTAGGGGAGGTCTTGGGTTCGCACCCACTTGGCGGCATTAAAATAAAAACTCCCCCTGAGGAAGCTCTAGGATCACCTTCAATAAAGATTTTCATGGGGTGTGAAATAAGTCGAGTATTAGTTCAATCACCTTCAATAAAGATTTTCATGGGGAAGATGTGAGACGGAGGAGATGGAAGCTCTAGGAAATTCGGAGGTGCCTAGGAAATCGGTCTTCCTGCGTTTGAAGCCTCCAGAGGTGCCTACCAATGGGGACAAATCTTATGCGGGAGTAGTGGGGAGTTCGTTGTTGCTTGAGATTGATTCCCTCCCTTCGCCTATACAAGCGGGTACGTTTCGCAGGATTGTAATCGCGCAACATAGGAATATGAGCTGTAACAAAATCAGTTCCATTTTTCATTGATTGGGCGAGCTAATTTTCGCATCGAAATTGTCTCAAGGGGTGATCTTACATTCATTGGGGAAACGGTTTATCATCTTTCAGTTTCATAGTGAGGCAGATATAAACTGAGGTGTGGCGCAGAGGTTTTTGGAATGTTGGAAAGCAATACATCCGTTTTCAGCGATGGAGGCCAGATTTTAATATCCACTCTCCTCAACCAGCGGGTAAGTTGGTGTGGGTTCGTTTCCCTGATTTACCTCTTGAGTATTGGCATGAGAAAGTGCTTCTTTCTATAGAAAAATCTATTGGGAGACCTGTTTCTCTTGATAGACGAACTCGTCTTGGTTCTATTGGTCATTATGCTCGAATTTTGGTTGAATTGGAGGTCGATGCTGTTCAAGTGAATGAGGTTCAGATTGAGCGCCTTGAACCAGGAACTCTTCGAGTTTTTAGTTTTCTTCAGAAGGTAATTTTTGAGGATGATATTCTTTGGTGCTCACGGTGTAATCGAGAAGGCCACTTGGGTCTTCATTGTAGGTTTGCTTCAAACGATTCTGTGGATGGTTTGCAGGTTCAGCCCTCTATCGTTCCTGCAGAAAACCTCCCAGCAGATAATCCTATTGTGGATGGGATTCCTACTGACGGTGTGAGAGTGCAATCTCCAAGTTCACTCCAACATTAGATTCGTGTGGCTCTAGAGGTGGTGGGTTTGGAGGACTCTATTTCATCCAATGAGGGTGTGGCAAATTCAATTTCAAATTTCAAATCAACAAGGTTGGTTCCCTCTAATGTGGTGATTGCATCTAGCGAGAACTTTTCTCTTGATCTTTCTCTCTCTTTTGAAAGTGATCCTTTTCAACTTCAAAAAATTTTAGATAAGGGCAAGAGTTCGATGTTGGTTGGTAATCTTTCAAAAAACGTGGTTACCTTTGTTGGTCCCACGACTAACCAACTTCCACCTAATTCGGCCACTAAGGATATTGGCTCTTTTGAATGGTTTGAAAAGCTTCATGAGAGGCCTTGTGGGGCCCTGCTGAATTCGGTTAGAGTGGAAGACTCTTCTACGGAACAGAATTCGGTTTTTGTGGAAGACTTTTCTACACAACAAAATTCGATTAGATTGGAAGAAGCTGCATTGGATGTGAACTCTAGTTTGGAGCTTAAAGTGGGGTCATGCGGGGCCCAACAGAATTTGAATAATTTTGAAGCAGCTTCTTTGGCCGTGGACTCTAGTTTTGAAATTCAAAATTCCTTAGATGCGGCAAAGTGTTTTAATTCAATTGGTAATCCTTTGGGGAGTTCACTAGTGGGACCTACAGGTAAGCTTGAAAGTGGTTCGGCCACTCCATTTGAATTTCAAAAAGTGCTTGTTGCAGGTAAGAGTTCTAAGCAAATTGGAAACCCTTCTTTGGGGTGTTCATTGGTGGGACCTGAAGTTGCAAATATTATTAGAAGTTCGGCCAATGAAGGAACTAGGGAGGATGATTTGGACTGTTGTGGGGCCCATCAGAATTTGGCCAGGCTGGAGAGTTCAGCCAATGATGAAACTTTGCATTTGAAAGTAGTTCTTCCACTTTCGTCTTCGTCTATATCAGTGCTGGTTGAAGGTTCTCCTCGTCAAAAACCTGGTCGTCCGAAGAAGGCTCACACAGTGAAGAAAGTAGTAACAAGTAAAAAGGGTTCTGTGGCAGAGAAATTCAAGATGGTACATGCAGCTTTAGAGAAAGTATCCACAGTGCATCAGAGCCTCCCATTGGGAGAGGATAGTGCTACTATGTAACTATTGTTATGAAGCTTTTCTTAAAGATCTTGATTTGGATGCATCTAGACGTCCTACATTTCGTTTCTGATGGTTTAGTTGTTGTCAATTATGAGTAGGAACCAGTGAGGAAGGGTGTATTGGGGGCAACTATTGTTGCGGGTGAGCAAGGTAGGTACTAATTGCTGTATTTCTTTTCTTTTTCTTTTTTTCGTTATAAAATGACCCTTTTAGCGAAAATAAAGAAAGAGAATGTCCACAATTGACATGAAAGTCATAATTAATTGATTGAGTTGTTCTTTTCCCATTCAATTCTTTTCTGTCAATTATTTTTTCTTGTTGAGTCAATGTGGAAAATTTGAGTCTCTAATTCACGGCCCCAACTTGAGACTAAAATGATGGTTCATCTTCTAGATGAATTGAATTTCAAAGTAGGAAGACTTCAACAAGGTTGGAATGAGATAAAATCAACTGACATAAACAGTAAAATGGAATTCTCCTTGTGGGGGAAGTGATAGTGTTTGGAAAGAAGGAAAATAGAAAAAGAGAGACTATCACTAGTCAGGTGATGGTGTTTTAGAAATCCTTATCTAATAGAAGGTGATAAGGTCTGCATTACTTTGCAGCACCATTGGCATGGCTCCACTATATTTCTGTAAATGTGATACCTTTCATATGGTTCAACTTCAAAGACACATGTGTTTGGATACTTGATGTTTTCTTTTTATGATAAACATATTGTTTTGTGGGTTTCATGGATTGTAGGACTAATAATGTTTCTCTTCTATGATGATTTTTATCTTTTGATTTTCATGGTTTTAAACATCATGACTTGGAACTTTATTTTGTGGATTTCTTGAATTATATGACGAATATTGTATAGGTATCTCTTCAATTGGAAAATAAATAAACTAGGCTAGAAAATGCCATTATTTTGTTTATCATGTATGTATAGCTCCATATTATTGCTTGTAGAGCAGCTGTATTGAGCATGTAGATATCATTCCTGTGAGTATCTTATTGTGCCCAATTTTTGTAAAAGTATTATTATTGCCTAGCTCTATTTTATAGCAAGATTGAGTGAAATAATAGTTATCAGAAAATAGGAACTTAAAAACACCGAATTGGCACAGAATCATTGCCATATAACCCCTTAGTGACTCAGGAAAAACCAGATGGAGTCGAAACTTGATGGAAATTCTGAAATCCCAAATTCTAGATCTAAGATCAGCTATTGAAGCCAGAAGTCCCAATTTAGTACAAGCACAATTGTTTTGGGTACATAAAAATGTTTCTAACTTGTTTTTATTTTTTTTATGTGCATTATTTACAGAATCCTACCATTTTATGGAGAACCCAACAATTGGCCTTGAAAATGAGTTTGGTGGAGATGTGGAGTATAAGCCTCAAATTGGTATGTTGTTTATTATAGAATTAGAAGCTTATGATTTTTACAATAAATATGAACGAAGTCTTGGATTTAGTATTAGGAGGGATTATGCAAATAAGAACAGGAAAGACAAATCAACTATAACTTCACGAAGATTTGTATGTTGTAAATTTGGTGTTTGATTGAAAGATAAGAGGGATATTTATACAAGTAAACTGTGAGCAGAGACAAGAACATATTGTTTGGCACGGATGTCCATATACTTGTTAGAGAACGGAAAATATGAGTGTCGTGATTTTGTTGAAGAATATAATCATGAATTTCATATTCCAAATACATCTCACATGATGCGTTCACAGAGGAAAGTTTCAGACATACATATGCATGAAATTGATTTGGCTGATAATTTGGGGATTAAAGCTAAGTCAATGTATGAGTATATGGGTAGGCAAGCAGGTGGAAAGGAGAACCTTGGTTACACTCATGTGGATCATCAGAACTACCTCCGAACTAAAAGACAACATTCACTATCTTATGGTGAGGCAGGGAGCTTGCTGATGTATTTTGGAAGGTAGTATAATACTAATAATTATTTTATGTATTTAATACAATTGGATAGCGATGAGCAAATAACTAATATTTTTTGGGTCGATCCAAGAATGATCATTGATTATACATTATTTGGTGATGTTGTTAGCTTTGACACCACATTTTGCACAAACAAAGAATGTAGGCTATTTGGGATATTTGTTGGGTTTAATCATCATAGAGGAACTGTCATATTTGGGGTGGCACTCTTATATGATGAGACGGTTGAATCATTTATGTGGTTATTTGAAGCATTCGCAAAAGCACATGGAGGAAAAAAGCCTATTACCATCTTTACAAATCAAAATGTTGCCATGGTAAAAGCATTAAATGAGGTGTGGCTTGAGACATGGCATGGGCTACGCATATGGCATATAATGCAAAATGGCATCAAGAATTTGGGTAATTTAATGAAGGATGGTTCACATTTTCTTTAGGATTTTAAAAGGTGCATATATCAATATGAGGAGGAAAAACAGTTTGAGGATGAATGGCAAAAATTATTGAACAAATATGGAGTGAATCATAATTGATGGTTACAATGAATTTATGGATTAAAATACAAGTGGGCTACATGCTACATGAAAAATACCTTTACTTTAGGTATGAGAAGTACTCAACTTAGCGAGAGCTTGAATGCTGAATTGAAGAAGTATTTAAAATCCACATTGGACATTGTATAATTTTTCACACTTTGAAAGAGTTGTGGCTGCAAGCGAGAGAATGAGTTAAAAGCTGAGTTTGAATCAAGAAACAAACTTCCAAGGATGATGTTTTTATTGTCACTTGTCATAAAACAAGCTGGAGAAATCTACACTCCTATTGACATATTTCAAGAACAGAATAACTGGGTAAGTGTTTGCTTCATAAAAAATCGAAATGAAAATAATACTCTTGATGAATTTGTTGTTGGAGTTATGGATTCAAAATGTCAGTACAAAGTATTTTGAAACCATGATGAGTTTATAATTAGTTGTAGTTGCTATGAATATGAGACACTTGGCATTCTTTGTTGTCATTCTTTGAAAGTTTTGGATGTATTAGATGTTAAATTTATACCCACAACATATATTCTGAAAAGATGGACATGAGCAGCAAGAAATATGGTAGTGACGGACAACGAGGGAAAACAGGTTGAAGAAGATGTTAATTTAGAATGTTCATAATGATATATAGGCATCTATGTCATGAACTTGTTGATATAGCAAAATAAGCTTCGAATTCAGCCGAAGGTTATGCTTTGGTAAGAAATGTGGTCCGAGAATTACGTATACAGCTTGGTACTATCATTGATTCTAATGGTCCACAAGTGGTTAGTAGTGATGAGATCTCTACGTCTATAGTAAGGTTGAAGAAGAAGCATAAGTGTGTAAGTGGTCAATCTCCTCTATTGCTACATGAAGCAATGGTGAACTGGAACTTTGGGGTGAACAAAGACTCAAAGATAATCAATTTGAGAGGTATAATGTACTATAACATCGGCTCTCTTTGGCATAAAATGTACCAAAGAGAGCCTAAGTCTTGAACTTATTTCAAAACAGTAATAGAACGAAAGGAAATAAATTGTTGACACTACAATCAAATCACTAGGTTGTGTTGCAGACTTAGAAGGCCGATCAACTAGAGGAGCCTGCACAGTGGTTGTTATCATCTGGAATGTAGACTGGTAATAAAATAAATAATGTAAACAAAATACAATTTCCAGTCTGAGCCACCTTGACTGCATGTGAAAAATCATGTAAGATGTCATAACTGGATAGCATGCCACCAACATACTAAAGCTTAACTTTGATGACAGTTTCTTGGATAACCAGGGGAAGAACATTCCTGAGATTAATGCAAGCTATGAAGGCATCATAGCGCTGATTTTGTCCCAGCTTGATTGGTATCCGTGATTCATCGACAAAATTCAAGGTTTAATTACTAAATGTCTAGAGATGCTTGACTCAGAGATGCATTATCTGATTGGCAAGGAAATACAGCTTGGGTAATAAAAACTCTCTTCCTGCTTTGAAGGTCCTTGACAATAATTACATCTCATAACAAAAGCTAGATCTCTCATTTCATTTGGTAATGCCACTTTTCCATGGAAGACTAGCCCAACCAAATTAGGGGATGATAAATTATCCAGGTCAGGAAGATAGGCAGCCAATTTATGGGGCTTTATTCCACAATGGGATCCTGTGACACTGCAACTTTGCTTCTCTAGTAAAATGAGTTAAATACCTACAAAGGAGAGGGGGAAGAATTTCCTCCATTGAACTGTTTCATAAACAGAGAATACATAAAAAACGAGTTAACTGCCAAAATCTCAACTTGCACAGTTCAGATTACATGGAGATTCACAAACTATATTCACAACAATCAAGAAGATAGGAAAACCTAAACCAGATTTTGAACGAAATGGAACCTCAACCCCAGATTTTGAACCAGAGATGTTCACAAATGAAGGAGAAGAAGAAGACAGTAGCCTACCTGCAAATCGATCTCTCCAAACCCACGGACACAGTAGTCTAGCTTTCTCCACTACGCCTCCTCTTCTACCTACAACTCTGCAAGTGCCCATAGGGCGACAGAGACGGAAGAGAGGGAACATTGTGGAGCTGGGAATAAAAATGGAAAGAAATATTGGGCATCCATATTTAGAACCGGGTCACAAAACAGGTTTTTTATTTTTTATTTTTAAAATGGGTCATAAAGTGGGTTAATTTCACTTAAAACCCAGCCTTCTAATCTGAACCGTTTATTAGGAATATGTCACGTGTCAACTTGTGGTGCCGCACTGCTGTGCACAACAGAGGATTTTTTTCCAAGAAGGAACAAACAATACGGATCCGACATGCTGCTGCAACACCTAGGGGACACTGTGGTGTAAGTGGAGACAAAATCCAAAGGAAAAAACCCCAACCAAGCATACATCATTTTGAGGAGGATTTAATTTGTAAATTTAGAGAGTTTATAACTAAAAATCGTTAACAATAGAATATAAAAAATCCCTACAATGTAAAATAGAAAATTATTATTTTTTAAGTACAAAAGCACTTTTTATATTATACAGGGGATAGGGATATAATCTAGAGTCAAACCATGACCTCTTCATTAAAAGAGGTTAGTTTTTTTTTTGGATGAAGTAAAAGAGGTTAGTTGGCCTTACCACTAAAACAATCTTTCTTGGGCAATAGAAAATCATAATTTTTTAGGTAAATGTCACTTACCACACCTATTAGCAAAACAAATAGCACTTAGACCCCTCTTAGTTGGATAATGTCACTTACCTCCCTTCTTACTTAACAAATATGTCAAACACCTCACCTCTGTTAGCTTTTTTCGGTTAAATGTTTTTCTAAAACCCCAAATACCCTTGGTTAAAAATATTTTTTTAATTTAAACCCTAAATTACCCACCTAGCAATTAAAATACTAAATTATCCTCAATTAAAATAATTATTAAAAACCAAATACCATAGTTAAAACCCAAATTATTTTTAATTATTGAAACCCCAACGTACCCTCTTTTTCTTTAATTTTATCAAACAACTAAAAAAACAGGTACTACTTGATATTAAAATGCAATTTAAATTGAGAAGATGAAGTGTTGATTCTCTTTCTTATTTATTTATTTATTTTTATGTTCAAATTAAATAATCGAAGTTAATTAAAGGTGTTTTGGGTCTTAAAATAATCAATTGAGGGTATTTTCAGTCAAGACGACTCAATAAAAATTGGGGGTGTTTTTTCAATTATTTGATAAAATTAAAAAAAAAGGGTACATTAGGATTTTAATAATTAAAGATAATTTTGGTTTTAACTATGCTATTTTGGTTTTTAATAATTATTTTAATTGAGGGCAATTTAGTATTTTAACTACTAGGGTGATTATGATAATTTAGGGTTTAAACTAAAAAAATGTTTTTAAGAGGTAGTTTGGGGTTTTAGACAATATTTAACTATAAGAGTTAAATATAACCAAGAAAGTTAACAGAGGGAAAGTGTTTGATATATTTGCTAGGTAAGAGGGGAGGTAAGTGACATTATTCAACTAAGAGGGGTCAAAATGCTATTTGTTCAGCTAAGAGGGGAAGTAAGTGATACTTACCCTTAATTTTTTCTATACAACGACACTTTAAGATGGGAATATACAAATCATTATTTGCACTTAAGTCCTCAGACTTTTGTTTAGAATCATCTGATTAATTTATGCATTTGTGGCAAGCATCAAATGGTAATGCCGCTACAAGTTGAGCTACCACAAATAAAAATCACATTTAATAGTTTCAGTTTTAAAATAAAAAAATAAAATAAAATAAAAAATAAAAAGAGAGACATAGTTAACCTTGGGGGTGGTTCAGTTTGGTAAAAGACCATTAATGCTTCCACTTAAGAAGTCAGAGTTCGAATCCCTTGGAGGCGAAGCCTTGACTACATTAATTATATAAAAGCTCTCTTAAAGATGTAGTCAACTATAAGATGAACCTCAGAATGCCCCCCCCCCCCAAAAAAAAAAAAACAAAAATGATAAAAGACGAAACTCCGTCCTTTTGTGTAGATGAAATTTTATCCAGTCCATTTCCTTGTTAGAAATTGACCATCCATTTTTTTGTTCTAATGTTACATCAAATGGTTGATATCCATTTATAAATCATATCAACTTTTTAAATGATGTGACTTGTAAATAAACCTCAGCCTTTTGATGTAATTTTGAGATACATGTCACATATCTATCAAGAAATAGATGGTTCATTTCCTTGTTATAAATAGATAAGAAAATGAAACCTGTGTAAACTAGTCCGAATGAGAGAGAGAAAGAAAAAAAAATCTCTGTGCCCTTATATACCCCTATGTTGAGAAAACTCTCACATACGCAGCGGAATATAACCAAGAAAGAAAGAAATAAAGAATTAACAAGACACCACAGTTTTTTACTTGGTTCGGTCTTTCGACCTATGTCCAAGGATGAGTTAATAAACTCATCAGTCATGCAATATTCAATAGTCTAAGGAAGGAGATTACAGCACTAAGATAGCTACCCAAGAAGAATCCCAAACATGGACTAAACAAGAAGAAGATAGACTCAATCAGAGCGTTTGCACCTGATTACACAACAGCCTTATCTCCTCTTCAACGAAACCGAGAACACCAATAGCAAGGAGTTAATCAGTCCTTCAGAAGCAAGAGAGCCTCTAACCATCAACCATCCACGCTTTAACAATCCTTGAACCAGCAACAAGAAGAAGCACCGAACCTCAAACCCTAGAAGCTCTATCGCAACCAGAGAGAAAACCAGAGAGAAAAGAATGAAGAGAGAGAGTGAACTGATCGAATGAAATTACATATGCCAAACCCCCAAAAGATAAAACATATACATATTGATGTAAAGACCAAACTGCCCTTAAAACTAATACATAAGACATCATAGTCCAACTCCCTTTGAAAAGACATAAATACCCCTATTACATACAACATTCTCCACCTTGACTCTTATTTTGACATTGCATGAACCTGAGAGTTAACATCAACCCATCAAACAAATATAAAAAGAAATGTAAAGTAAATTAAAGAGATAATAACTTTAACAAGTTTAAAGCATACTTAAACTTATCAACAGGTACAACCTTAGTCATAATATCTGCAGGGTTAATAGAAGTATCTATCTTACAAATATCAATTAAACACTTAGCAATTATATCTCTAATAAAGTGCAACTTTACATCAACATGCTTTGTTCTTTCATGAAACACAATGTTCCTAGCAAGACACAAAGCACTCTGGGAATCACAATAAACAAGAGAATGCAAGTCATGAAAATCAAGCTCCCCTAGAAGCCCCTTAAGCCACATGCATTCCTTCACAGCCTCAGACAAGGCAATGTACTCAGCCTCAGTGGTTGAAAGTGCCACCACATGTTGGAGTGTGGACTTCCAACTCACTAGATTCCCACCAATAGTAAATAAGTATCTAGTAATGGATCTTCTCTTATCCAAATCAGAGGCAAAATCAGAGTCACAATATCCAACAATGCCTAACTTATTAGCACAAGAATTATCATGAACAATCTTATAAGATGTAGAAATTTTCAGATATCTCAACAACCACATAACTGCATCCCAATATGAATCACATGGCCTACTCATGTATCTATAAACAAGATCAACTGCATAAGCTATATCAGGTCTACAACAAACCATAGAATACATGAGACTACCAACACATTCTTGATATGGTCTATTAGTTACAGCAGCAATAGAATCCATTCTAAGCTTGAAATGAGCACCAAGAGGAGTATTAACAGTTCTAATATTATCATGTCCAAACTTGTTAACAAGTTTATGAATATAACCAACTTGAGACAAAGTCAAAACACCACTATGCCTATCTCTATGAATATCAATGCCAAGAATCCTTTTAGCAGCCCCTAAATCTTTCATTTCAAACTCAGATTTCAACATAGATTTAAGCTTACAAATCTGAGATTTATCCTTTGATGCAATAAGCATGTCATCAACATAAAGTAAAAGATAAATGAAAGAATTAGTGCTAAACTCACAATAATAAATACAACTATCATAAGAGCTTCTCTTGTAACCATTCTTAAGCATGAATTCATCAAACCTTTTATACCATTGCCTAGGAGATTGTTTCAAGCCATACAATGACCTTAACAATAAACAGACCTTTGTCTCACTCCCCTTCACAACAAAGCCCTCATGCTGAACCATATAGATATGGTCATCTAATTTACCATTCAAGAATGCAATTTTCACATCTAATTGTTCAAGTTCAAGATCAAAGAGAGCAGCCAGGGCAAGAAGAACTCTAATAGAAGTATGTTTCACAACAGGTGAAAACATTTCATTATAATCAATTCCCTCAACTTGGGAATACCCCTTAGCTACTAGTCTTGCCTTATACCTAGGTTGTTCAACACCAAGAATACCAGCCTTAAATTTATAATTTCACTTACAACCAATTAGTTTCTTTCCTTTGGGTCTATCTACAAGAGTCCAAGTTTGATTTTTCATTAAAGATTCCATCTCATCTTTCATGGCAACAAGCCAAAGCTTGCTATCCCCACATCCAAGAGACTCTTTATAGGTTCTAGGCTCACATCCCTCAAGTTGGTCAGCTACATTTAAAGCATAAGAAATCAGATTTGGACTCCCATTAGATTCACACATATTAGCATATCTAGAAGGTCTCTTTATCTCTCTTTTAGACCTATCTCTAGCCAATAAATAACCATCTAAAGGATCCTCATCTTTAAGCTCTTCTTTAACATCAAAAGAATCACTACCAACTTCTAGATCATCATCCTCAACCTTAGGATTAGATTCATCAATTTCAGTCTCAGACTTATCCTTTAACTCCACCTCAAATATAGCCTTGTCTAGATCATTGGAGTTAGGTCTAACACTTGATGAATCAATTTTCAGAAATTCAAGTTCATTGAATTTAACATCTCTACTAATTACAATTTTCTTATCTTGTAAATACCAAAGCCTATATCCTGTAACACCTAAAGGATACCCTAGGAAGATACACTTCCTACCCCTAGGCTCAAGTTTACCCTTGTTTTGATGAACAAAACAAATACAACCAAAGGGTTTCAACAAATTGTAATCAGTATGCACTTTACTCCACCTAAAATCTGGTGTTTCAAAGTCAACAGAGGAACAAAGAGATTTGTTAATGACATAACAAGCTGTACAAGCAGCTTCAGCCTAGAATTTCTTACTTAGGCCAGATTCAATCAACATGCATCTAACTCTATCCATGATTGTCCTATTCATCCTCTCAGCCACTCCATTCTGCTGAGGAGTATAGGTACATGTTCTATGTCTAGTAATACCATGTTCCTTACAAAAAACCAGAAACTTTTCATTTACAAATTCAAGACCATTATCAGTTCTAAGTTTCTTGATTTTCTTTTTAGTTTGATTTTCAACCAATACTTTCCACTCTAGAAACTTATCAAAGACAGCTGATTTATCCCTAAGAAAATACAACCATGTCTTTTTAGAGTAATCATCAATAATAGACAAGAAATATTGGGCACCGGAAAGAGACAAGGGTACATTTGGACTTCCCCACAAATCAGAATGTATATATTCAAGCACATGAGAGGTCTTATATGAAGAATGAGGGAATTTAGTCTGATGGAGCTTACCCATGGCACATACATCACAAAAAGTCAAGGGGCTAAATTTCTTAAGACTTATATGGCCACTTTTATACAAGTGTCCAAGCCCCTTACTACTTATATGACCCAATCTCCTATGCTATAGCTCCACCTCACTAAGAACCCCACTAGAGACTGATGCAGCCCCTAAAACCACACTTCCATTTAAGAAGTATAAACCATTCTTCAAATCAGCAGTTAGAATTACACTACTACCCCTCATAACCCTAAGAGAACCATCCCTAGAGGTATAATGAAAACCCCTAGTATCAAGCTGACTCAGGGACAATAGGTTTCTCCTAAGTCCAGGTACATGTCTCACCTCCTTTAAGTCTCTAACAGTCCCATCATTCAATTTAAGTCTTATTGATCCAATCCCCATAACATCACAAGCATGATCATTACCCATTAATACTTTACCACCTCTAATAGACTCAAAAGTGATAAAACACTCCCTTCTAGAAGTCATATGAAAGGTACAGCCTGAATCTAAGATCCAGGTATCATGATCACTCCAAGATGAAACCACTAGTGCATCATTAGTAACATCAGCTACATGTGTAGCCTCCATTCTCTCATTTCCATTCTCACTTTGCAACTTTTGAAGTCTCTCTCTACAATATTTTCTTATGTGTCCCTCTTTCTTACAATAATAACAAACCCTCTTGTTATTATTAGTCTTTCCATTAAAATTCTGATTTATACTAACATTATCATTCTTTGCAACAAATTTCTTCTTTTTCTTATTACTATTATTGAACTTCTTCTTAGTTTCATGCATACTTCTATTATTAGAATTAACATACAAACCCTCACTAGCATGCTTTCCCTTCTTCTCACATTTCAATTCTATATCCCTAATTTTCAATGCTTCCATCACATCATCAAGGGTTATAGATTTTCTACCATACTTAATAGCATTTTTCACACCAACATGAGAATCAGACAAAGAATTCAATAATAGGACAGCAAGAGTATTATTAGATAATTCCTCATCTAGATCAGGCAAATCACATGACAATCTATAAAATTCCTCTACATTATCAGTTAGAGACTTAGAAGCATCCATTTTGAAACTAAACAATTGTTCCTTCAATAATGTAACATTAGGAACAGATGCAGCTTTATAAAGAGTTTCAAGTTTAAGCCAAACCTGAGCTGCAGTCTTACAATCTCTTACCCTTCTCATAACAATGTTACTTAAATGTAGAATGATAGTGCTATAGCACATATCTTGCATATCTTCATTTTCTTCATCAATCATGGACAAGGGAAGTTCTTTATCAGTCTTTAAAACCTTATGACATTTGTTTTGTATAAGAATAGCATGCATCCTATTCTTCCACACCATATAGTCTCCCTTACCATCAAATTTCTCCAACTCATACCGGGTTGGGGCCATGACAAACAAATGAAGAATATACAATCAGATTGTATCTTAATAAGCAAACTAGTAACACAAGATATTATAAACTTTATCAAATTTCAGAATTTAAACAACCCAAAAAACTGAAATAATGATATATAATAATATCAATTTTAAACCAAGAGAACAAGGAATAGATTTCTAATGTTTAACAGAATATTAAACTTCAATAAGAATAACTAGAAGTGATTATAGGTAAGCAAAAAACAGCAAATCAGATTACTAACCTTATGTTTCTTATAATCAGAAATTAAAAATATGATTAATTTGAGATTATAAACATAAATCAATCGTTATTATCATACAAACAATATGCCTAGCATAAAACTTCAAATCACATTCAAGAAGATCCTAAGGCCGAACCAATAACAGGTTATATAGCCAAGTTAAGACTCAATTTCAGTGAATAGAGAAGAGAATTAATATGCTAATGAATTCAATTGATCAATTACAACAAAAGCCCTAAATTAATTTAGGTAAAACCCTAGATTGGGTTTCGGCCACGAATCAGGGTTTATCAGCACTTGTAACCAAAGCAAGAGAGAATCAGATTGAATGAATTGAATAGCATATAGTATGATTAATGAGAACAGAAACACATACTAACCCTTTATTTCAGATTAATCAAGAATAACAGAGGCAGCCAGGAAACGAAAACAAGCTCTGATGCCAAAACTGTTGAGAAAACTCTCACATACGCAGCGGAATATAACCAAGAAAGAAAGAAATAAAGAATTAACAAGACACCAAAGTGTTTTACTTGGTTCGGTCTTTCGACCTACGTCCAAGGATGAGTTAATAAACTCATCGGTCATGCAATATTCAATAGTCTAAGGAAGGAGATTACAGCACTAAGATAGCTACCCAAGAAGAATCCCAAACATGGACTAAACAAGAAGAAGATAGACTCAATCAGAGCGTTTGCACCTGATTACACAGCAGCCTTATCTCCTCTTCAAGGAAACCGAGAACACCAACAGCAAGGCGTTAATCAGTCCTTCAGAAGCAAGAGAGCCTCTAACCATCAACCATCCACGCTTTAACAATCCTTGAACCAGTAGCAAGAAGAAGCACCGAACCTCAAACCCTAGAAGCTCTATCGCAACCAGAGAGAAAACCAGAGAGAAAAGAATGAAGAGAGAGAGTGAACTGATCGAATGAAATTACATATGCCAAACCCCCAAAAGATAAAACATATACATATTGTTGTAAAGACCAAACTGCCCTTAAAACTAATACATAAGACATCATAGTCCAATTCCCTTTGAAAAGACATAAATACCCCTGTTACATACAACACCCTAGCGAAGGGTTTAATCACGAGTTTCTATGTTTTCTGCTAGAGCAAGCAGTTGCTCTCAGCATGTTAAAGTTGTCTAGCTGGAAACGTGACATGGTTTCATCATTAAGATCGTGAATGATTACCTCAAAACGTGATTCTAAATACTTTCAATGAGAAACAAAAATATTGTTGAAAAAACCAAGAGCGATTTATTAATGGAACCCATAAAGCTTGCACGGTGCACATGCAGGGGCTATTGGAGTGTGCAGAAGCATCGGTTTAGCAGGATTCCTGTCTAACTAGTAGGACCCACGGTTCTGTGTCTAGCTCAAAATTTCTCAAAATATTACTAATTCAAAGATAAAGTGAATGGATCATAAAATTGAATGATCTACAAGACTACAATGAAATGGCAGAGATTTACTTGTAAATACGAACTTTTATTTTTATAGTCTGAGGGTTTAATACTTTATCAATTTACAAAATCAAACCCTCTAACTTACCCAAGTCTCAAATCCTGATTTCGTTTTGTCCTGCTTAGATCCCGAGAATTGGGACTAGGTTTCGAAGAAACCAGCACACTCCGGTGACACTACCCTTTCTAATTTGTTTGGATGTATAATAACAGTTGAAAATTATATGGTGCCTTACTGAGTCAAACATGCCAAGATGATCATCCTTGCATTGATTTCAGTATCTGCAATCAGCGAAATTCAACTATTAGTGGTGGGTGTCTTCTAGGTTTCAGTCTTCCTCAAGAAACATATAACTCGAATGTCAGTGTTTGGTCTGCTAGGTGCGTGAGGAATAATAAGCTAACCCATTGTCAGGGTAATTCCATGGTCAACGATGGGTTCTTAAAGATACCTTATATGAGATGGTACATGGATCCATGGTTATCAAGACCATCTAGGAGCTCTTAGACTTGCAAAGAGGATTGAGAACCATGGAAAAAAAAAGGAAAAAATAATAATAGTAATAAGAGAGCGACCCCATGGAAAACTGATCTTCCTCCAGCATGGCCTCTACAAAAAACTTTGCCTCCTAGATTAGATATCTTGGCAACCAACGAAGGGTTGTGTCACCAGAGTGTGCTGGTTTCTAGAAACCTAGTCCCAAGTCGCTGGATAAGCAGGGTGAAACAAAATGGAGAATTAAGCCTCAGGTAAGTT
Source organism: Hakea prostrata (assembly GCF_041222555.1). Classification (NCBI taxonomy): domain Eukaryota; kingdom Viridiplantae; phylum Streptophyta; class Magnoliopsida; order Proteales; family Proteaceae; genus Hakea; species Hakea prostrata. The sequence goes on along the minus strand of NC_142604.1, from coordinate 48,870,353 downwards.
GAGGGGTTTGATTTTATAAATTAACAAAGTATTAAACCCTTAGAATGTGAAAATAAAAGTAGTATTTACAAGTAACTCTGCCATTCAATTTCTTTTAGATTATGTGGCATAATCTAACTCATTGGCTGCTTACAGCATGTGGCTGCTGCAAATAAAAATCCACTCTCATAGCTTACCATCCTTGCATTAGCCATCTCGTCTCCAAAACAAGGTGGAATGTCTTCTTGCTCTCGACTAAATGTTAAAGCCCCCTATGTTGTTACATGTTGAAATCGTTCATCTTCTGAAGAGCCATGAATTAAGGAATCGAGGTATTCTTGGGGAATCACCAAATTCGACTCTTGCATGCCCAAACTTTGCAAAAGGATGATGGTCGTGGTGGCAATTGTTGTAGAGGTGGTTCTTTTGGTCGTGGAGGGCGATCTTTCGACAATGGAGGTCAATCTTTTTCCTTGCAAAATCGAGGGCTTTCACATCTAACAAAATCAAGGGTTTCTGATAAAGAAAATAATTCTTCTACTACTAATGTTGTTCTACGATGTCAAATCTATAGGAAAATCAGGCCACTTTGATCATTCGTATTAGGCAAGATTCACTTGAGTGATAATCAAGACAATCGCTAGTTTCCAGACTGTGGAGCTACCAATCATGTTATGTCAGATCTTGGTAAGCTTTCTAACATCACTTCTTTCAAAGATTCTCGTGGATTAATGGTTGGCAATGGTACTTCTCTACTGATTACTTATAAGGGTTTTGCTAGTTTGGTTGTTGGTGATTCAATTTTTAAATGATGTTTTGGTTGTTCTGGATATTAAAAAGGACTTGGTCTCTGTTTCGAAGTTGACTTCTGATCTTGGTTGTTTAGTGGAGTTTCCTAATTCTGGGTTCTCTATGAAGGATGCTCACACTAAGATGATTTTGGCATCGGGGAGTACTAGTGATGGCCTCTATGCGTTGATGATAATGATCCTGTTTGTAGTCCACAGGCTTTATTTTCTACTCGTTTCTGTTATGTTTTTGAAGATGTATGGCACCAAAGATTGGGGCATCTCTTTCCCCGTATTTGCTGCATTTTTAAAGTCCAAGGGACTCATTTTTGTAACATGTACATCTAAACATGTTTGTGGAAGTTGTTAGATGAGCACGAGTGTGCAATTACCATTTGTTAGCTCTTTCCCTAGGTCTTTAGCACCCCTTGATAGAATTCACTATGACTTATGGGGAAAAGCACCAGTTTCTGGTGTTCAAAAAATTTATTACTATGCTTTGTTTGTGGATGACTATTCTTAGCACACCTGGTTATATCCACTTCATAGGAAGTTTGAGTTTTTGTCTTGCTTTCTTCAGTTTAAAGCCATGGTGTAAAATCAATTTGACGCCAAGATTAAGGTGTTTCAATCAAATAGGGGTGGTGAGTTTAACTTGGATGTTTTCCAACAACATTTAGTTCATAATGGTATTGTTCATCATGTTTCTTGTCGGGGTACTCCTGCCCAAAATAACATTGTGGAGATAAAACACAAACATTTAGTTGAACTTGGTCTCTCAATGTTGTTTCATGCTTCTATTCCATTGTGTTTTTGGGTTGAGGCTTTTCTCACATCTGTGTTCTTGATTTGTCGTTTGCCCCCTCGTATGCTTGATATGCAATCACCATTGAAGCTACTATTTGGTCAAGAGCCCAAGTATTCTACTTTAAGGGTTTTTGGTACAGCATGTTATCCTTATTTGAGACCTTATGCTGCAAATAAGTTGCATCCCAGGTCTTTGCATTGTGTGTTTATGGGGTATAGTGACAATCATGTACATTGGATACAAGTGTTATCATCGTGCTTCCGGAAGAATGTATATTTCGCGGAGTGTGGTGTTTGATGAGACTCTTTTTCCATTTCAGTCTTGTATACATGTTGCTGTTGTGTCAGAAAATTTACCTTTGCAAATCAGTAATTTTGATGGATGGGTGTCTTACAAAACTGATTTGTTGCTTGTAATAATGGGAACAAGATTTTTGGTAGTTTGGATGGTTATGCAGTGGTTAAACCATGGTTTGAAACTTTTAGTGACCCAGTCTCAGTGCCATGTCAAGCACCAGTTACATCTGTGCAAGCTGATCCTGGAAGTCAAAATGTGTGTAATACTAATACTAATGGGCATCATAATGAAGATACTTTGGTTGGGTTACATGATAGTTCTTTTTCTAAGAGTCTTCGTAGTGGGTTTTTTGATATTAGGCATACTCAAACTGTTTAACCCATTCATTCTGTTCAGCCCCACTCATAATATTTTAGCACAAGCTCAACCCACTTAACACCATTCTATGGTTACACATTCTAGTGCTGGTATTGTCAAGCCCAATCCAAAGTATGTGCTTGCTGTGTCAGTGATTCTTGCCGATCCTCGATTTGTTAAGGAAGCCCTGGCTCATCCGGGTTGGTTTTCTGCTATATAAGAGGAAATGGTAGCTTTGGAGCAAAATAAAACCTGATTTTAGTTCCAGGAACTAGTGAAATGAATGTGGTTACTACAAGAAAATAGGGCTTTAAAGGCATTTATAAAATATTTTTAGATACATTAACAAAAAATTGTATCTAATGTTTTATATTAGAGAAAATATTAATAAATGTCACTATTTAAAGATATTTAGAGACATTAACTACATTAGAGCTCCATTGTCACCTCTGTGGCCATCACCCAGTTTCAGCTCATCACCTCTTTATCAACTGCCCTTTCACCACCCACTTATGGCACTCTCTCAATCTTCATCGATGGGATCCCACACGTCCATTTGAGCTCCAAATCCAAGCCCTTATCTCTCAACCTACTGGCACTCCCTTTAACCAACAGCAGCCATTTCAAACCCTTATAGCCCTTTCAGCCCTTTGGGGATACTATAACACGATTGTCCACTCTCCTGCCCCCCCCCCCCTTAAGATTCCAGAAGCCATGTTGCGTTTACAACATGCAATCTATGCGTTTTCACCCCCCACCCCTCTTCACCTCCCTGGTAAACCTGTCTCTCTCATCAGGTGGGAACCTCCACCTCCAGGCAGGATCAAACTAAATGTGGATGGCTCTTGATTTCTTACTCCCACATGCTTCCGGATTGGCGGTTTAGCTCGTGACTCTTGTCATCAGGTGGTGTTTGCTTTTGGACAAGGAACGGGCTCTCATGACTCTCTTACAACTGAAGCACAAGCAGTTCGTCGAGGTCTTTGCCTTGCTCTAGACTTCCAGATCAGCCGTATCCAAGTGGAAAGCGATAATCAGCCGCTTATATTTTCCCTTACACATATGGAATCTAGTGGAAGTTGGAAAATCTCGCACCTCATTTCCGTTATCCGTAAGCTGGCAGCGTACTTTATTGAATGTTCTTTCTCCTACATCCCTTGTGAAGCCAATTTTGTAGCTGATGAACTTGCTAAATTAGCCACCCGCACTCAAGATTGGTTTCTGTATCGTATCTCCCCACCCCCCTTTTTAGTTTGGGTTTTACTTTTTGATTCTTTAATATGTAAGATCCCTAGGGGATTTCAGTTAAATAAATAAAGCTTTTCTTTTCCTTTAAAAAAAATACAAAAAATTGTGAGCCGTTGGATGCGCATCTACCTACCCTCGTAACCGTCAAATAAGATTTACTGGGGCCCACCTAACCGTTTCCCTTCTAGCAGGAGAGTCAACATTTCCTCCTCAAGAGTCGCTCTCTTTCACCCTATTTGAGGAACGAAAGTGTGACATTTTGCATTACTGTCTTCTCTTCTGGATCAACATATCGATCTTTACAGAAAGAAAGAAAGAAAGAATACAGAAGAGATCATCTTCACTTCAACCCTGAAATGAGATCTTTCTGTGGTTTCCGTTTTAGCAATCCAGCAGCAAGAAGGCAAGAAAATACGACCGAGACAGAGATGAATGTTTTACCCGATGAAGTTGGTCCTGTTCATACGAATGGGCAGCAAATTCTTGATCCTGACAGCGACAGAGGGCGTTGTTTCCCTGACCGTTATAGGATTTGTATCATGCGGTCTCTTATTGTAATACTCTTTCTGTCCATTCTCGTTCTTTTGATTCTTAACCATGTCAGTAAAGATCATCAGAAGCCTGTTATCATAATGGAGGTACAAAATCTATGTCTTTTATTCTGTGTTTCTTTGTCCCTTCTTGGGTTCATCAAATCTAGCTAAGAGTATTTCTCTGAAATGGAATATGTTTGGATTATTTTGCAGAGCATTACATTCAACCACTTCACCGTTTCAGTCGCTCATGACCTCGCAGGACGTGAAACCTATTTGGCCTCCGTGAACTCCACTGTTAAGTTCACATACCGCAACACTGCAAAATTTCTCCGGGCTAAAGTAACAATGTCAAAACCCCTGAATCTGAATTACTTAGAGCTCACGCTTGCCACTGGAAAGGTAAGCTACAAAATTCTAATAAATTAAATCAATTATATGCAGAATTCCATCTGGGTTCGTCACGTACTCTTTATTCTGATTTTCTGTTTTCTTTTTTCTTTTCTTTTTTGTCTTTTGGGGTCCAATGGATATTGCAGATGAAGGATTTTTATCAATCAGAGGAAAGCCAGAGAACGGTGGAAGTGGAGGTATCTGGAAACCAGAATATTTCAATGTATGATCGTGCAGTGAGTATCATTACTTATGGAGGAATGCGGGTGCCTCTGTACCTTGATTTCGCCGTCCATTCAAGAGGGGATTTGCTAGTTAAACATGAATTCGACGTGAACATCTACTGCCCAGTCATCGTTGAACCCAAGAAGCTCGAAGTTCCTCTGTCGCTAGACGATTGTGCATTCGAATAAAACTTGTTTCCAGAATCTCAGAAGAACAACACTGGTCTAGCTCCCTTGTAAATCAGAAAACGAAAAGTTTAGAGAGGGGAGAGAAAGGGGGAGGAATTTTGTATTCATTAATTGATTAAATTATCTTGGTTAGTACTGATTTGCAGTTCTTTTTAATCTTTGAATGGTTAGAAACTCTACTACAGAAGACATCAAACGTGTCCCTGTGCCTAACACCCGTAGTTTTAAACATAAAAAGACGGATACACTTAAAACCTATTGTTTATTTTATCTTCAAAAATTTACCCTATTATTTATATTATATTCATAAATTTCTAGAGAAAATTACGTTTATACCCCTCTATTCACAAATGGAATTACACTTACCACCCCCGAAATTAATTCTATTACACACGTCCCCATTTCTTACACCCCAAGTTTTAAACATGAAACTACATACTTTTAAACCCTATTGAATCTTAATCCAAGTTTATTAAAGATAGTTAGTCAATTTCTAGGGTGAACAGACTTTTTTCTAAGAGACTTTCAGTTAACTACTTCAAAAATTTTGCTCTATCAAGATTCAAGATGTAGTGTTTAAATATGAAAAATTTTAAACTTCAGCCACGTTTTAGGAAAAAAATCCCCTTTTCTTTGAATAACTATATCAACTTTCAGATTTAGCATGGTGGCAAGCTGAAGTCTTTGATAAAGAGCTGTGATTAGCAAGAATAGGCAGGCAATTGACCATGGAGGCTGTGATACAGACATATAAAAATCATCAAATTTGACAAGTCCCCTGATTGAAATTTCGTAACTATTCAATTAACTTCTAAATATTATCTTCTTTGGGAAACTCAACTCCATACCTTAATTGAAAGTCAAGATCTTCAAGGGTTCATCGATGGAGAGATTTCAGCTCCTGATAGATTGTTGAGAAATATTGGTGGTGATGAGTATCTGATTCCCTCTTACCAAGCTCGGGTTCACACTAATAGACTTATCAAAGCTTGGATTACAGGCACCCTCTCCAAAAGTGTTCTTGGGCTAGCGGTAGGTACATCGTCTTCTCTTAATCTCTGGAAAACCCTCGCTGATGCCTTCTCGCAAGTTTCTGAAGCAGGGAATTTGAACTTCTTTCTCATCTCCATTTCTTGAACAAGAAAGAATCGCAACCTCTTGCTAATTTCTTGATTCAATTCAAGAAGATCTGTGATCGATTGGCTTTGATCGGCAAACCAGTGGCTAATCAGCGAAAGGTCTTCTTGCTCTTGACCAATCTGGTTTCGTCGTAGGAGATATTTGCAACGACGATGCTAAAGCCCCTTGTGCCGTCGTATCATTCCTTTTCTATAGAGCCATGAATTAATGAATCTGGGTATTATTTTAGAATCACCCAATTTCGCTCTTGTGTCTACTACCCAGACTGTGCAAAAGGATGATGGTCATGGTGGCAATTGTTATAGAGGTGGTGGACATTCTGGTCATGGAGGGCAATCTTTCGACGGTGGAGGTCAATCTTTTTCCTTGTAGAATCAAGGGTTTTCACAGATAACAAAATTAGGGGTTTCTGATAAAGAAAATGATTCTTCTACCTCTTATACTGCTAATGTTGTTCTGCGTTGTCAAATCTGTAGGAAAATTGGGCATGATGGCCTCAGATGTTGGTGCCGGTTCAACCATTCATATCAGGCAAGTTCTGCACAAAGGCTTTGTCTACTATTCACTTGAATGACAATCAAGTCCAGACTCTGGAGCTACTGAGCATGTTGCCTCAGATCTTGGTAAGCTTTCTAACATTACTTCTTTCAAAGGTCCTCGTGGATTAATGGTCGGCAATGGTACTTCTCTACCGATTACTCATAAGGGTTCTACTAGTTTGGTTGTTGGTGATTCAAATTTTCAATTAAATAATGTTTTGGTTGTTCTAGATATTACAAAGAACCTGGTCTCTGTTTTGAAGTTGACTTTTGATATTGGTTGTTTATTGGAGTTTACTAATTCTAGGTTCTTTGTCAAGGATGCTCACACTTAGATGATTTTGGCATTAGGGACTAAAAGTGATGGCCTTTATGTGTTGATGATGATGATCTTGTTTGTAGTCCACATGCTTTATTTTCTACTCATTTATGTTCTGTTTCTGAAGATGTATGGCACCACAGATTGGGGCATCTCTTCCGCTGAGTAACTAAATTTTTGAAGTCCTAGGGACTCATTTTTATAACATCTAAATCTATACATGTTTGTGTAAGTTGTCAGATGAGCAAGAGGCCCAATTACCATTTTTAGCCCTTTCACTATGTCTTTAGCAACCCTAGATAGAATTCACTGTGACTTATGGGAAAAAGCACAAGTTTCTAGTGTTCAAAAATTTCATTACTATGCTTTGTCTGTGGATGACTATTCTTGGCACAACTGGTTATATCCACTTCGTAGGAAGTTTGAGTTTTTTTCTTGCTTTCTTTAGTTTAAAGCCATGGTGGTAAATCAATTTGATGCCAAGATTAAGGTGTTTCAATCAAATAGGGGTGGTGAGTTTAACCTGGGTGTTTTCCAACAACATTTAGTTGATAATGGTATTGTTCATCATGTTTCTTGTCAGGTACTCTTGCCCGAAATAACATTGTGGAGAGAAAACACATACATTTAGTTGAACTCAGTCTTGCAATGCTGCTTCATGCTTCTCTTCCATTGTGTTTTTGGGTTGTGGCTTCTCTCACATTTGTGTTCTTAATTAATTGTTTGCCCTCTCATATGCTTGATCTGCAATCACCATTGAAGCTACTGTTTGGTTAAGAGTTCAAGTATTCTACTTTAAGTGTTTTTGATACAGCATGTTATCCTTATTTGAGATCTTATGCTGCAAATAAGTTTCATCCCAGGTATTTACAATGTGTGTTTATGGGGTATAGTGACAACCACATAGGATACAGGTGCTATCATCGTGCTTCCTGTAGAATGTGTGTTTTGCAAAGTGTGGTATTTGATGAGACTCTTTTTTCATTTTAATCTTCTATATCATAAAATTTTACCTTTGCAAATCAATAATTTTGATAGTAGGGTGTCTTAAAAAACTGATTTGGTTGCTTTAGATAATGGGAACAATAATTCTTGTAGTTTGGATGATTCTGCAATGGTTAAGCCATGGTTTGAAACTTTTCGTGACCAAGTCTTGGTTACATCTGTGCAAGCTGATCCTGGAAGTCAAAAACTTCATTGCCAACTCCACGAACATAGAAGGCTCTATCTATCATATGTATAATACAATAATTGCATTTCATTCATTGGCTTCAACAAATGTGTGTTTGATACGTATGAAACCACTATACATGCTACTACTCTTTAATAAATATCTAATTAAGCCATTAAAATATCAATAAGAAAACAAATTTTAAGTAACCAATATTATTTATGTCCTCGTCGACAAAAGAACATATTAAATCAAAGATTATAAACCAATGGACTATGTATCATGGATTTAAAATTGGTGATCATCAGATTATTTTTCCACATATATGCTATTATTGGAGCAACAAGCATTAGAGTTATCATCAAAAGATTGTTCATTCAGCAATAACCAATACCTCTTAGTGAAAAGATCATGAATTTGACTATATGTATATCGTACTATCATACTATCATACTACTAATATAAAAGTATGAACTCAGGGAAACATGGCTACATTTAGTTTTCCACGAATATCCTTTTTTATTTACTCAATTAGATCTTTGCATTAATAATAAATGACGTCTATAATAGTCAATTACAATGTATGAATTTTAGAGATATGATGTTAAAATTTAATTTCCCTCCAATACCCCTTTGCTTTAATGCTCACTGACGATTACATCATTTTCAAGATATTATTTATTCAACAAATTCAAAAAATTTTAATTGATGAACTTCAATTACAATGTATGAACATAAAAGACATGATGTCAAAATTTGATTTCCTTCCAATACCCCTTTGCATTAATGCTCATTACGATTACATCATTTCCAAGATATTATTTATCCAACAAATTTTAATAATGAAATCCAACTTTGTTAAAAACAAGACATCTTTTATTCTCTTCAAAAAATTTACGTGGGATTCTATAAATTTAAGAATCACAGATATTATTTATTCAACAAATTTTAATTGATGAAAACCAACTTCCTTTTGTTTTTTGATGATAATAATAAAGTAAAGCACTTAACAATAATACACAATAACAAGAAACAATAAATAAAGCCACTTACCAATAACAACATTATGCTACTATCTCCGATTACATGGCATAAAACAAATTATTTAATTACATCATACCGAATAAATTAAATGAGATAATAATACAAAACATAAATTTTTGAACTTCCCATAGTGGATCTTTTCCAATGTAATTGTTGAGTTTTCCAAACATCATACACATTATACACATGTTTATGATAGACCATACATCCAAACTTTAAAGCACTTGAATTCGAAAAGTTTTAGACTAATCCTATACACCATATTTTCCATTCACATATTCAACGTAACTGTTCATCTGAGAAATTCTTCACCCCTGAATCACCTGCATCTTAGCTTTAAATGTACATGTTAATGTCTTGTATTATCATATTTTGAACAAAATAGTGAATATTTGACAGCCATTCTGAGAGGTTCTTCACCCCTCGAATCAGCTACAGTAGTTGAAAAGGTATGTTAAAATCACTTTAACATCCTTATCTATAGAGTTTGATATTCATAGTAGTTAGCCACATTCAGAGACAAGTAAATATGTTCATATAAAACTCTCTAACAACAATTCCGTAGCCGCTTATCCAAATTTTAATTTAGAGATTTTACTATTTTTCTGTAACAGGATCATTCTAAGAAATTCTTAAGCCCTGAATCAGCTATAGCAGTTTATAGGTATGCTAAAATTCAGTTTAGCATCATTATCTATACATTTTAGTATGGATAACGCTGACCTCCATCTGGACAGACAATTATGTTGATGGAAAATTGTCTATAACAACAAAAATAATTTTCCTATTTCGTGTAAGATGTTCATACAAAACTATCTTTAATAACAATTCTATAGCCACTTACCCACATTTTAATTCACATATTTACTATTCTTCTATAACAGGACAATTCCAAGAAATTCTTTAGCCCTGAATCAGCTACAACAGTTTTAAAGGTATATTAAAATTCACTTTAGCATTATTATCTATAGATTTCAGGCATCTGGACAGACAATTATGTTGATGGAAAATTGTCTGTAACAACAAAAACAATTTTCCTATTTCGTGTAAGATGTTCATACAAAACTATCTTTAACAACAATTCTATAGCCACTTACCCACATTTTAATTCACATATTTACTATTCTTCTATAATAGGACAATTCCAAGAAATTCTTTAGCCCTGAATCAGCTACAACAGTTTTAAAGGTATATTAAAATTCACTTTAGCATTATTATCTATAGATTTCAGTATGGAGGTTGAGCCCCTCATCTAGACAAACAATTATGTTAATAGAAAACTATCTATAACAACAATTTTTTTCCTATTTCATCTAGTGTTACTTTCCATGCTGTGAACACCAGTTAAGTTATGAAAATCAATTGACAGTCATTGTTTTTTGTGTATAGCTCTTCAATTCCATGTAAAGCATAAATCTTTTTGATACACTAGTGTTATCTCGGGTGGACCTAATCTGAAAATGTAAACCAAGGGAAAACCAAACTTAACCTAGCTTTTCAATGAAGGTTAGTAGGGATAGGTGACGTAACCCATTCTAAGAAATTTTAGTAATTACCCTAAATCTAAGAGCTGATTAGGAATTCTAGCAAACGGGAGGAATGTTTCAGGGTGTTTGGGTTATTCTGGTGTTCTCAAAAACCAACTATAACTGAAACTCAAATCTGAATTTTATTATAATTTAATCACAAATATGAAATTGGTAATAGAATTAGAATTAGAATTAGGGCTTGGAAGGCATTTTGGCCAGGGTAGGAACAGGTCTGTACAAACCCAATTCCTTGACAGAATGACACTCCTAACTATTAGTTAACCTGTACCTGACCAAAACAACCTCCTAAATTTTAGTTATGATAGCAGTAACGGAATGGATAGCGAATACATAATTGAATGTCTATTCAAATTAAAGTAGTACCAAAGCCAAACATATTCCAACATAACAGGTAGGTAGAGTATCAAAAGCAGATAATGCAAGAGTAAGTTAAACATTATGGCTTACATTTTGTTTACTATGTGTTTACTACTTCCAAGATGCCACTTTCTGTAGCACCCTACACCTGCACAAATATAAAGGATTCAATCAATTGCCATGATGCATGCGCTCTTTATTTTGGGGGTGTATATGATACCTGGGCTCGGGGGGGGAGATGTAAGAAAAATTACCAACTTGACCCTTAGCCCTAGTGTAATATTTGGTTGTTTACTAAAATCTCCCTTTGGGGGAGAAGGATGGATTGTTAGTGTGGACGATTTAGAAGATATAATCGGAGGACATGTATGGTTAGGTTCCATTTGTATACTTGGTGGAATCTGGCATATCCTAACCAAACCCTTTGCGTGGGCTCGCCGTGCACTTGTATGGTCTGGAGAGGCTTACTTGTCTTATAGTTTAGCTATTCATTGGCAGGACTGAAATGCCAATAGTAACCAAAATAAAAGGGCAGCACCATAGCCAGTCTGCATGCTTCCCTGTGTCTAGCTCTCTCCTCACCTCTTTGACCTAAGATGCCTGCCTTATTGCAATAGGAGAAAAGAAGACATAGATGTGCTACTGTATGCAAGACAGCTCTTCAAGTGAGGGAACTCAATACCACAAAATAAAAATAGAAATATTGGAACATAATAATACATTTATTGTTTTATCGAGTGAAACTAATAATAGATATTGATTCCCGCAAATAACAAATGTCACAACTGATGAATGGCCTGTCAGTGTATGTACACATTGAAAAGTCTCTATATCCCAAACTTGAAAGTAGTTCAACAGTTGGACCATAAACAAGCATTAGCGAATCTACCAGGAAAAATAAGAAGTAAGAAAATAATAAAATTAACATAGTTAGAGAAAAATGAGGACTCATTAAAATAAAATAATTAATTATCCAATCTGAACAATTTCAAGTTAGTAAATATGATCAGCAAGCTGCCAAAAGCAAAATTTAAAACATGCAATTCAGGGGAAAATAAACTATAATTGGAAATAGACTTTTTATTAGGCCTTCAAATAACAACTGTTGTTTTGCTGACAGAAAGAACAAGTTGCTATGACCTATAAGGTCTAGATATAGTTTAAAAGGTAAGAGATTAGACAGTATAGTATTGTTAAATATCTCCAAAAAAAATATATAAGACAACAGACAACATTTACTACAATTGAATATTTGCAATATCTGGAGTGTTGTCATCCTAACTTACCCTTATTGTTTTGTCCATCGAGCCATAGTACAATCTACCTTTTGTAATAACTAATGTAACAATAGCAATACTGTGACCCTCAAGTGATGCAATTGGTTAATGCAGTTGCTTGCACATCACTTTCCCATGCTAATATTTTACCAATCTGCAGCAAATAAAAGGAAATGTTACTATATGTTGGACTAAAAAACAGTGAGGGAATGTTTGCTCAATGATCTCCATTTGCAATAGACATCAAATGGAGGGAGAAGAACGGGTAGGAGCAGACAATTAGCACAATTGAAGAGTGTTCATCTCTTTTCTAAAAACTCCAGCCAGATGAATGGGAAAAGATAAAATAAAAGATTACCTGGGTTGTGGCAAAAAGTATACCATTTTCCTCAACAATGGAATATACTTCTCAAACTAGTCCTATAATAATATGGAATGTATTCAAATTTTAGAGTATTAGTTTCTTATGTCAGTTGTAGGGAGTCCAAAATAGTATGCCTATTCTTTATGAATGCTTACAAAAAATAAGTTTATAAGTATGAACTTATTGGACAATTAATATTCCAAGATCCTTGTCTATAGAATTTGGTTGATTGTAAATATTTACAAAAATGATGAATCTTTTATTCCATAAAATGTTGATTCTATAGTCACTAAAATTAATATTTAAGTTTTGATTAGGACTTGATTCCAAAACAATTAGTAAGCACGCTGAAAATCCTCAACCATTTGAGCTCACAAAACTGAATTCTCAGCTTCAATCACCAAGTGTTCAATGGTGTTGTTCAGAATTACAAGAATCTAATTATTCTCCTTCCTTAGCTAAACCATTAGGTTGCTCTTCATGGTCCATAGCTAGCATTTATCTTTCAAAATCCATATGGAAACTCAAACTTTCATATCTTTAGGAGGCTGTTTCATATTTTCCTGCCTTGAATAATGAGTTTCCTTCTTCCTTCTTCTTACCTGCAGCTTCTATCTTCTTCGAGGTATTCATATCCCATGATTCTTTCTCCTGCACGCAATTAGAATGTTAAATTTTCCTAAATAATGTTCAACACAAACACATATATCAGATGATACAAAACAATATTCTATATAAAAAAGCGCATGAGGCTAACCTTAACAAAATATTTCACCTCAACTTCATAATATACAGTTCAATTGCGAGGCACAACAACATATAACGTTGAGCCCCGTTGGACAGACAATTATATTGACAGAAAATTGTCTGTAACAACAAAAAACATACTATGTCAGTTGTATGGAGTCCAAAATGTAGTAGTAGAGTCCATTCAAGATATGCCCAATAGATACAATCACTCAACAGAAAGAAAACTAAGACAATGAACTCTTAAAACAAAACTCAACAGCCACCTCTAAACTACAAACACCATCAGCAACACATCAAACCAGCGGAAGACAATATAAGAGTTTAGATCCTTTTGCCTCCCATTAATAGTATAAGCTCTTGTGAAACTAGCGGAACACAATATTGATATTTCTAAGTTGTTAAATCTGAAACCAAGAAAACAAAATGTGTGTCTTGATTAGGGAAGTGGAGAACACTTACTTATCATCAGCCAACAAAGTCTTCTCCTCCAAGACACTAATAAGATGAGTCCGAATCCCAAGATCCCAAGAATTTTTCGTCAATAGAATGAATAAATTTGGCATAAACTACTTAAACAAAACATACAACTTATCCAACCCCAAAAAATTCATACGACTCCATCCACAACACACGGTAGTTAAAGAAAACATTAATGTGTTACAAAGACACAACGAGATCTAGACTCACAATAAAAAACCAAAAACCAGATTGAAACCCTACATGCCATGACTAGAACAACCTACAAAATCAACAAAGATAGAAGAACAACAAATAATAGTGTTGAAGGAGAAGCTGAACACCATTATTTACATGATGTTACATCTGAAAAGATAGTTGCATGATGTTGCATCTTAAATATTCGTTTGAAAGTCAAGAATAAGATTACACACAATGGCGATAAACCTCATTTCGTTAAGTTGATATGGAGAAACTGAGAAACCAAAACAGATTTTAACAAACCTAAAAGACAATCAAACCCTAATTATAAGAGATTCTTAGGGAAAACCAAGGAGATTAGAGAAAAATTTGGCAGCACCTCTGCAACCTTAAGCCGTAGGTAAGTGCGAGGTGGACTTAGAAGACGTCAGCCTAGCTGGCCGATGGCAGCAAGAGACGCAAGAACGGGGACCCAAATGGCAGGATTTTTCCTCGGAGTCAGTTGGACATCTTCAACGGATTTTGAAGCGGATAGGATAAGTCGATGACTAGATTCCCATATTTCCAGGCTGAGCTGAAACCCAGATCTACAATTTTGCTTTCTCTATTCACCACTAGCCGGCAGCATTGAACACAGAAGACCAAGAAAAATAAATAGAAGAGAAGAAGCAGAGAGAGATAGAGAAATAGAGAAAGAGCATAAATCACCGACACAAGCACTAAAATATAGATAGAGAAAGACAACAACACCACATAAAGATATAGAAAGCACATATTCATAATAATAGTAATAAGATACCTAATATGAGATGGTGCATGGATCCATAGTTATCAAGACCATCTAGGAGCTCCCAGACTTGCGAAGAGGATTGAGAACCCCATGGAAAAAAAGGGGGAAAAATTAAAAATAATAATAGTAATAAGAGAGCGACCCCATGGAAAACTGATCTTCCTCTAGCATGGCCTCTACAAAAAACATTGCCTCCTACATTAGATATCTTGGCAACCAACGAAGGGTTGTGTCACCGGAGTGTGCTGTTTCTAGAAACCTAGTCCCAAGTCGCTGGATCTAAGCAGGGCGAAACAAAATGGAGATTTAAGACTTAGGTAAGTTGAGGAGTTTGATTTTATAAATTAACAAAGTATTAAACCCTTAGAATGTGAAAATAAAAGTAGTATTTACAAGTAACTTTGCCATTCAATTTCATTTAGATTATGTGGCACAATCTAAGTCATTGGCTGCCTACAGCATGTGGCTGCTGCAAATAAAAATCCACTCTCATAGCTTACCATCCTTGCATTAGCCATCTCGTCTCCAAAACAAGGTGGACACAACATTATTGCCACCCCTTCACATATTGTGAAATCCAGCCCTAACCCTAACTAGGAAACCCTATTGTCTGTAGGTCTGAGACCCAAAGTGAAGGTAGAAGGCAACTATTGTCACACCCCACCTAGCCGGATCCAGTCATTACCCGAATGCCCGTGGGGGTGATACACCGCAAGATCTAGGTTCAGTGACAAATCCATACAAAACATGATATAGCATAATTAAATGGACAAGAATAAATCAAGTTTATCATACTAAGTTATCAAAACTGAAATAATGGTTACAATCATCCATTATTTCAAAATAAAAATATAACATCAGAGTTTTTAAAAGAAAAGAGAGTAATTTTCAACGCAGCGGAAAACTAAAGTAGACTAGTTCTCTAATGTAATCTCACCCAAAAGAATAGTCTTGATACTAGCATGAAGCTCCATGTGCGTCCACTTCTTCTTCGGTCACTCCTTCAAGAAGACATATTGGTAACGCATCCTTCATTTGGAAGAAGTCCTCATAACCTGCAGCATAATCTAATAGAAAAAAGACATATAAAAGGAATGAGTTCAACAGAACTCAGTGAGGTCAACTCAACATCATATCACACATTCATTCTCAAGATTTCACACCACACATATAACATGAATATCAATAATGTAATTAATGACAATGATATGATATGTGAATGATTATGCTCCTAACTCTATCATGAAGTCTCTATGGTAGACACGCATTAAGTCACACACCAGTCTTCTTTGGGCGGTCTCATCACTCTTCCCTCACGGCTCTGATGCACGTCTGTTGGGTTCTCCGCGGTTGTTGTGTAAAGTCCTGTCAAGCCATGGTTGGGGATTAGGTCACCACTCTCTTACATCACCAGTGGTATAAGATCTGGCACGTGTCAAGGATAATCTTAGGCCCAATGCAAAGTCATATGGTCTCGTACTACATATGGTCCGGATATTTCCCCTGACGCCTAGTGCTCTGTTGGTTCAATACCTTCCCACCTATGAATGGAATCCTCAATGGAGGCATCTGTTGGACCCCATTCATTAACCCAGTGGTCATCCACATATAATGGACAGGATGATCTCCATGTCCTCTCACGGGTCATTTCACCGGTCTTGAGCGTCCATGAGCCCTTATCTATTATATGCAACCCTACCTCTCTATGATGATAGTGGGCCTGCTTGACATACAGGACCCAGCCACTAACATCACGGGTTAACCGGCTTCAATACCCCTGCCGAAAGGGTAGTAGTACTCATGAGGTCACCTAACCAAACACTTCTAGACATGCCCTAAATATGTAAATTAGTAATCGGGAAAGAGCCAAGCGCACCATAGGAATGCGTCCCATACCACCTCCTTTGGTATCCTACAGCAGAAATGCCCAAAGGGCATTCCCCATTCCCAACCACAATATAAGCAATCATATAATATCACTAGGGCAATGGGTGAACCCACAACCCTAGTAGAAAATACAAGGTAGAAGAAATAATAATATTTCTCCTCTCATTCAATCACATTCCATTTCATAACAACAATAATAGATTTCAAAGCAAGGAGCAACATCAGAAGTAATACTAAACATAAATCATAGCAATTCATATTTAACAAAAGACATAAAATAACCACAAGATAATACTAAAGCAATACAAGATATCAATAATGAAAACTAACTGACATCATTACACATGTAATATAAAGTTAAGTATATTCCTCACCTTTTACTTTATTCTTCCTCCAATGATCAATAATTCCTTTTCACAAATTAGTGACTAAAGAAATATTAACCTATTCATGCAAAAGAAATAATTATCACAAATGAGAGCCAATTTGGGTTTCAAATGATATCTTAAAATCTTCCCACAAAAACCCAAATCTGAAAACTAGGTTAAAAAGGGTAGTTCTCAATCTCACTAGTGAATGGTCTTTAATTCGCCACCAACTCGAAGTTTATAATGAAGCAAAACTTTGAGAAAATCTAATTGGAAACAAAAGGATCCTACGGGTACCTTCAATTTTATTAAATTTGACCCATCTCAAAAAGCCCCAAATTTGACTCTCATGAATCACCCGTGGGTGACCCGAGGAGTCAAATTCTAAAATCTTTTGCAAGAGAATAAAGCATTACTCCCAAACTCAAGGGGAACCTTAATATAAGAAAAGATAGCTTGTATGATACCTATCATTATTCCCTTTCACAGATCCCTCAATAGAAGAGAAAAGATATCACTCCCACAAACTAGGAAGGGACATTAATACAATAAAGGAAAACAACCAAGATACCTAACAACCTTCCCTTTCAAGATTCCTCAAAAGGAAAGGAGAGAAAATACTCACAAAATTGTGAGTAAGAGAAGCATTAAAGAAAACTAACCTTTCGTAATGATTTTGCAAAGATTCGGATCACAGACACCTTCGGAAGAATGGAAATCGCTCCTCTCTTTCGTTTCTCCTTTTCTCCAAAGTCTCCGCCTCTTTCTGGCCTTCAAAAATGCGTTTACGGATGAGATAAAACATAAATAGGGTTTTAAAATCCGAATTTCCAATTTTGCCCCTAAATAGAAAATAGGGTGGGGGTTGGTTCACCTAAACGGCTCAAACTTCTGGCTCATGGTTGGACCCCCAAACGAAATCAGATTTTGATGATCCTTGGCTCGTTGGAAAGGTATTTCGACGATCTTCTATTTGATATCTTATTTGCGTCAATTGGATTCTCCATCACTGATCTACAGATATTCCAAAATTATCATTTTTACACTATCGAGACTAATCTTCTCTCATCACTTAAACTCTAGGAGAGTTTTTTGAGTCATTATAAGGGTCATCTACCAACATTTGTTTAATTTCCAATCCTTCGGGCTCGAATTGAATGGTCCACAATTGTCGCCGAATCAAGGCCCAGGTTCTCGGTCTTAAAACCACGGGTTTAAGGGGTAGAAATCTGGGGGATTTCACAACTATGGGCCCTATTAATGGAATACATGGTGTTTGACCCAGAACCCATGGAAATTGATGATGGTGTTCAATACTTGAAGACTTTGTCTGAGAAGAAACTACACATTGATGAAGGAGAGCCTGGTTGTTGGACCTAAAGCCTATTTGAACATGGTTTGAAGGCATCCCTCCATGCTAGGTAAGTTGTTTGAGGAGTTGTGAGAACCCAATCCAAAGATATTGAGGATAGGACCTTGAAATCCCTAAATTGGAGTTGCTGAATGCATTGTTCGACCAACAGGGACAGTAAGGCCAATTTGGTAAAAACTTTATTTTTTTCTAAGGGTTTTTGTTCTATTTAAAGGGGAATTCCGTGTTTTTCACTCATAATCAATTATAAACCTCTGGAGAACATGGGAAGAACCCTAGGACCTCCTCTTTGAAACCAAGGAAGATCCACAAGCATCCGTTTGAGTTTCTTCATCGATTTTTCTTCTAAAAAGGTTAGTAACCGAATTGTTTCTTCTTTAATCTATTCTCTCTTCTATCCTTTTGATCTCTTGATTATGAGAAATGTATTATACTACTATAATGGCCTCTTCTCTGATTCTCTTAGCCTTAGAGTGAATTCCCCAATTCACTCTATGTTCTTGAAACCAAATGGTGATGTTTCTTGAAATTGATCTTACCTGAGATCTTAATCACTCCCTCATTATTTTTCTACCTATCTTGGTGATTGTGGGAAAGGTCTCACACCAATGGTACAACCTTTCCTTGTATCCCCATAATTGTTGGGAGGCTCTTGTTCCCTTTTTTACCTTGGGAATCCAAAGTGGTTGATTTTGGGAGGAAACCCTTGGGTAACCCTCATGTGAGGGTATCCAAATTGGGAACCCTAATTCTCTTTTAATTCGTTGGATCCTCCCCAACACCTTTCTTGATTATAAATTTCTACTTC